>NW_027507748.1:55286035-55478535 GCF_037356315.1 Lithobates pipiens
CTTTTATCACATCTCTTTCTCCTCTGCTTCCGCCATGTGTCTCCATCCCCACGTCCAATAGGATCACCTGTCCTTTCAGCCAATTGGGTGACGGGTCTCAGACCCGCTTCCTGATTGACCGGAAGGAGGATCAGCGTGACAATAGCGAATATCCACACAACTGGGTGGGATCGGAGTGCAGTGCTCTGCACCCTGAGCCCACCCTTTTCTTAAGCCCATTAGAGTCTCTGGCTCTAACCACGTTTTTTCCCAATTGGAATACACAAGTCTGACGCCCTGCATGTAGATTAGGGGGACGAACACATGAATGGGGGGCAGCATTACATGCTGAAAGATGTATAAAGTAAAATTTAAGTAAACACCCCAACAATAATTTTTTTTGCCCCCTCGTATCTATATAAAATTTAACACTTATGTTACCTCTATTGAATAAAAATACAGCATGATCATCTTAAGCATTGTTCAGGACAGGAAAGAGATATAAAAAGATATCCAAGGAATTCAGAATGCCAACCAGCAGTGTTCGAACTCTAATCAAGAAGTAGAAATTGAGGGGTTCTATTGAAACCAAACCATGGTCAGGTAGACCAACTAAAATTTCAGCCACAACTGCCAGGAAAATTGTTGGGGATGCAAAGAAAACATCTCTGAAAACATGTGGTGTGGCTGTTTCAAGATGCACAATAATGTGGCACCTGAAGAAAGATGGGCTGAATGGTCAAGTTGCCGGAAGAAAGCCATTACTATGCAAATGCCACAAAGTATCCCGCTTACAATAGGCCAAACAGCACAGAGACAAGCCTCAAACCTTCTGGCACACAAGTCATTTGGAGCGATGAGACTAAAATTGAGCTTTTTGGCCACAACCATAACACTACATTTGGAGAGGAGTCAACAAGGCCTATGATGAAATGTACACCATTCCTACTGTGAAACACAGTGGTGGATCGTTGATATTTTGGGATGTGTAAGCTACAAAGGCACAGGAAATTTGGTCAAAATTGTTGGCAAGATGAATGCAGTAGGTTATCAAAAAATACTGGAGGAACATATCCATTCATCAGACAGGAAGCTGCGCATGGGACGTACTTGGACATTTCAACATGACAATGATCCAAAACACAAGATCAAGTCAATCTGTTATTGGCTACAGCAGAATAAAGTGAAGGTTCTGAAGGGGCCATCTCAGTCTCCTGACCTCAATATCATTGAGCCACCCTGGGGAGATCTCAAATGTTCTGTTCATGCAAGACAGCCCAATAATCTACAGGAACTGGAGGCTTTTTGCCAAGAGGAATGGGCAGCTTTACCATCTGAGGAGATAAAGAGCCTCATCCACAAATACCACAAAATACTTAAAGCTGTCATTGGATGTTAAAGGGGGGCAATACACGGTATTAAGAACTGGGGTATGTAAACTTTTGATCAGGGTCATTTGGGTAGTTTCTGTTATGATTTAAAAAGAGTAAACACAGTTGACTGATAATAAATGGCTTCAGTCAAACACGAACCATGAGTGAAAGAAAAGTTTGTGTTATTCATAGTCTGAAAAATGGACCAAGAAAAAATAAATTCTGCCAGGGTATGTAAACTTCTGAGCACAACCGTATATAGTCTGGAGCTCTCCCCCTCCAGTATGTATACGTAACCACCTTCTCCAATAATAGAATGCAGATACATACAAACTCAATTTCAACTTCCAGCTGATGTGTGTGGGCCTCAAGCTAAACCAAACGCTCCAACCCTTTACAGCCAAACACAGCCTGGCCTCTATTTAGATCTGTAGTTACAATGATGCTGCACAAGTGATTATCTAAGATGACAGCCTTTGAAAAATTGGATTTTTGTACTCACTGTAAAATCCATTTCTGAGTTTGACGGACACAGCGCCTCCTTAATCTTGACCATTTGGTTATAATCACCTCCGCAGGAGTAGGACTAGGCAGAACAAAAAACACTTGGCTACACCCATGGGCTGTCCTCAGTCAGTATATAACCCCCTCCCTGATCTAGGTATTCAGTTTAGTAACAAGCAGTAAGTATAGAAGAATAGAAGTCAAAAACTCCATAGAGGGGTGGGTGCTGTGTCCGTCGAACTCCGAGAAATGGAATTTATGGTACAAAAATAAATTTTCTCTTTCATTCATCTACCTGACACAGCACCTCCGTAATCTTGACCATTGGGACGGCCAAAAGCAGTGCCAAAGAAAAATGAGGGGTGGGCAAAAATAACCCAAGGCTAACCACAAGAGCCCTAACCAGGACACATCATAAAAAATAAACATTTTAAGAAAAACACCCCTCAAGAGGTAACCCCCCCCCCCTCTTTAAATCAGCAGCCTGCAAAACCTTCCGACCAAAACAAGCATTCAAAGATGCCAAAATATCTACTTTATAGAATTTAGTGAAGGTATGTACTGACGACCAAGTGGCCATCTTGCAGGCCAGTGATATTGGCACTTGATGACGGACAGCCCAAGAAGTACTAAGCGCCCAAGTAGAATGCACTGTGACAGGGAAAGGAGGAACCCGACCCTTAATAGAATAGGCCTGAGTCACAGTCTGTCTGATCCATCTGAGATAGTAGCCCAGGAAGCAGCCGGCCCTTTCCTTGGTCCCTGTGTAACCAAATAAAGAGAGTCTGACATCCGGAAGGACTCAGTGGCTGCCAGATGCACTCAAATCACATGAACCACATCCAAGGTATGCAATACAAATTCCTTGGCATGAGCCGGCTTGGGACACAAGGGCGGCAACACAATGGGGTTGATTTACTAAAGGCAAATAGACTGTGCACTTTGCAAAGTGCAGTTGCACTCTACAAAAGCAGCTGCTCCAGAGCTTAGTAAATAAGCAGAAGCTCTGCTGACTTCCACCACACAAGCAAGCAAAACAGCATTTTCTTTTTCTTGTATGTGATTGGGTATTCTTTGTAAACTGAACCTTCATCTCATTTACCAAGCTCTGGAGCAATTGCACTTGCAGAGGGCAACTGCACTTTGCAAGGTGCACATTCTATTTGCCTTTAGTAAATCAACCCCAATGTCCTCATTCAAATGGAAGTCAGAGACAACTTTGGGCAGAAATGACAGACTGGGACGAAGAACCACTTTATCCCTATGAAGTACTAATTGGGGACTTCGACAGGATAATGTCGTCAACTCCGAAACCCTGCGGGCCGAGGTAATAGCCACCAAGAATGCCTCCTCCTGGGACAACGTAGGTAAAGGAATCTCCCAAAAATTCTCGAATGGAGGTTTCTGGAGAACCGATAGTACTAAGTCTAAATCCCATGGCAGGAAAAGAGACTATACAGGCGGAGCCACATGCCGGACTCCTTGAATGAAGGTACAAACTAAAGAGTGAGTGGCTAGGGGTTGCTGAAAGAAGACTGCTAAGGCAGACACCTGGCCCTTGATAATACTCAATACTTCTGCTCAACTCCCAGTTAAAGAAAAGCTAAGAGCCGAGCCACGGAAAAGGATTGGGGGTCAGACCTCTATCTCCCAGTAAGTGGCTTTCAATGGCTAGGCCACTAAAACCAGTAACTGTAAAGCAGGATGGAAGCTCAGCCCTCAGTACAACTGGTCCTCTCTGAGAGGTAGCTCCCAAGGGACATCTATGGCCACCAGAATGACCAGAAGACTTTTGCCTTTGATCCTTCGCAGGCACCGCAGAAGAGTAAGGTGTTGGCCCCACAGTGGTACTAGGACGACTGCAGCATTTACCAGAGGAACTTGCGAGATTTACATGAGCCTCAGTTACTTCCTGTTGAACTGAACCTGCTGAAGGGGCCGATGTTTGCGAAGAAAAACTATTAAACTGGTCAGCATTCACTCCAGAGTCAGACCCAGGTAACCCAATTTCATGGATGGAGCGCCTTGGGTAGTTCGGACATCACTCAAACCTTTAGAGGAATTATATCCGCACAAGGAGACACAGTGGACGAACTCTGTCCCCCTTCTTTGGTACCCCCAAAAGGTTCAATTCATGGACACCCTTGATGCTCACGAAGGAAGTCCATGAATCTGGAAACCAACGAAGATGTCTTCTCCCCCCCCCCCCCCCCCCGCAATGGGTGAGGGCAGACCTTCATGCTGAAGGAGTCTTGTCAGTGAATCCAGAGAAGCCTGATCTAGGCTTACCAGACCAAGATTGCTTGGAACTTCCCGGGGAAGACTTGAGAGATCAGTTTCCTTTATCTGCAGTCCCGGGAGCCCAGAAGAATTTCTTCTGGGCCGTGAAGGAAGGTCCCCGTTTGCAACGAGGCTCCTTCCCTTTCCTAAATTGAGGCAGGAAGGTACTCTTCCCCTCTGACACCCTTAATGATGTCATCCAGGGTAGCCCTAAACAGGCAGTTGCCTCAAAAGGGCAGATCAATGAGAGCTTTCTTAGAAGCTTGTAACAATATCGCGTCCGGGACAGGAGATGTTGTACCTAGTTTCCATATTGTTTGGAAAGCAGCCATGACCTTAGAATAATCTGAACTCCCCCCTCCCTGTCTTAGAAATCCAAAGCTTTTAAATTTTCAAAAGGAAAGAGGTTATCTCAGCAGAGGAAGCAGAACAAGGCTAGGTCAATAAACACAGCTCATGTTGCCTGGCAAGATATTCAGGCCTATCGTAAAACTGTCACCCTCTCCATTCAGAGAACCAACAGATACCGTCGTAAATACTTCAAACCACATAGCGTGCAGACAGATTAGTAAAGTTTTGAAACTTCAACATTTTTTATAACTTTCAAAGCAATCATAGCACTGCCATAATATGGACATATTTAGTTTCCTCAGATAATTTCTAACATTTCAAGTCCAGACACCCCTATGTCAGGTCATATGGGAAGCCACTGGGACCCCTTACTCCTCCTAGGTAACCCTGAAATGGGAAACCTGTCATGTGTGGACTTGTTTTGAAGCAAATATCATGCTGATCACTAAAATGGATATCTGCAGTCTATAAACAGTAGAGAGGCAGAGATATGAATATGTATCACAAAGTGTACCTGGGACAGGGCCATGGGTGTAGACACCTCCCAGCAACCAACCCCTAAACAAGATGACCAAATGATTGGTCACTGGTCGCGGTCAACACTCCCTTTGATTTGACAGAAAAGAGGAGAGGCCAAGGCAATGGTCAGTTCTCCTTTTACCATCCAAGCAAGAACATCTGCCAAGTTTGAGAACTGATTACCTTTGCTCATCGATCGAACTCTGATCAACTCTCGGACATTAATTGCAAGTATTCTTCCTTCCCAATTCTACCTTATTTCTTTGTGGCTGTATATTGTCTTTATTTTTTGAAACATCCTTTTTCTGTAAATGTTTTATTCGCACCAACCTTGACCTTTTCATAATAAATCCTTATGTTGAAAAGTGTTAACCTTGTCTTTAAAGCTCTTGATGCAAACTATAAACCAACCTGTCTCTTAAAAGGGCGCTACTGTGGTAGAGTAAGGCACTGAGCAGACCTGCCTGTGGTGGCAGTGTGTGTTGCAGGCGCTTATTCTAAACTTATAATTGGTATTGCTAAAATTACGAGTCCCCCCGGCTCTGTCTTTTTATACAGGGGTGGTGGCAGTTAAAGGGTTAATTGTGTAATTAGCCCAGTGGCAATCGCTCTGAGGCTGCCCGCACCTAGATTGTGGTCCCGCAAGCTGGAAAATCTTTGTGCTGGGTGCAGCTGAGTGTGGCATTGTTACGTAAGTGACAGCGTGGTATGAGGTTGGCCGGTCCTTTGTCGCCAGTTAGCGAGGAGGGCAGGGATCTGACACCCGCGTTCATCACAGCTTGGATCCCCCAAAAATATATATAAAAAAAAAAAGGTTTCCCTCAGTTTAGGCCGATACGTATTCTTCTACATATTTTTGGTGAAAAAAATAAATAAAAATCGCGATAAGCGATTGAATGGTTTGCGCAAAAGTTATAGCATTTACAAAATAGGGGATAGTTTTATGGCATTTTTATTAATCTTTTTTTTTTTTACTAGTAATGGTGGCGATCAGCGATTTTTATTGTGACTGCAACATTGTGGCGGCCACATCAGACATTTTTGGGACCATTGTCATTTATACAGCAATCAATGCTATACAAATGCATTGATTCCTGTGTAAATGACACTAGCAGTGAAGGGGTTAACCAGGGGGTGGCAGTGTAGGGGTTAAGTGTTCCTAGGGGAGTGTCACCAACTGTGGAGGGCTGGGCTTTGCGTTAGTGAACACTGATCTCTGCTCCAATCACATGGAGCAGAGATCAGCGTCACTTGTTGCTAGGCAGAACGGGGAGATGCTGTTTACAACGGCATCTCCCCATTCAGCCGCCACGTGAGACGATCGCGGGTATCCCCACAGCGATCACGGGCGATCGAGTCCACGGGACCCGCGACCGGACTCAAGAGGGGTCCCGACCGGCACGCAAGCGTGCCGCCGGTGGCGTGCACGTGATGGCAGGGCGGCAGTTAAAAATGGACGTACCTGTACGCCAGTATGCCTACCTGTGCCATTCTGCCGACGTACATTGGCGTGCGCCGGTCGGGAACTGGTTAAAGGACAGGGATTCCTTCTACTGGGATCATGGTTGTTTTATTCAATCTGGAAACAGGAGGGTCCACCACTGGTGGGGTAGTCCACTTTTTTAAAAGTGATAGCATACTGAGAAACGTTAGGAAACCACAATGGGTTACTTTGGTTGTTCCCATTCCTTAAAGGTAAACCTATCAAAATAAGGCAGATAGGGAAACACCTTTGGTGTGCGAGGTGACTTATGCATACCAAAGGTGTTTCCCTATCTGCCTTATTTTGATAGCCCCCCGCTGGCATCAGGCTCAGAATCAGATGAGAGACTGAGCACGGGAAGTGGGGGATGCTTCCTCCTGGGTCTTTGCCCACACGCTACTTCCACCCGGGATACCAATGACTCGAGGACCGCGGTCAGCGCAACGAATGGGAAGCTGGGGTTCTGAGGGTCCTGCCACCTACACGAGGGGATCAGTGGGTGAGATGCGACACTGAGGCTCCAAAGGGTAGAAGACCCTGTAGTGCATATGAACTTTGGCACCACTAAGGGACCCCCTAATGCCCAAGGTATCCACCAGGATCCCCAAAAACGTACCCTACCAGCGGAGGAGCGCCGCAATTCGGACCCAGCAACACCATGGACACTGTCTAATTCATATATCCCGGGACAGGAAGAGGAGAAAAGAGGAAGAGCTCCAGCGTCTCCTCAGACTAACAGAAAATGGCTGGCGTGACATCATCGGCTACACAAACACGGCTGCCAGCCGGAGACCAGCCAAACCAAGGGAAAATGGCTGCTGTGATGTCATCGGACCTCCCAAACATGCCCGCCAGCCATTTGACATGTTGAAGCATGCTGCCAGGATCCTCTGTGCCTTCAACATCGCTGCACCCTCTGCAAGGGGAGCCTCTTCCAAAAAAGGACTGTAATCCACCAGGCAGGGTGAACATTTAGGGGGAACACCACTTTGCTCTTTGAACTAGGACCCCCAAACTGCACACTATACACACAGCAGGGCATGCACCTAGGGATCTCAGCTGCACCCTCTGCACTCGAACCCCCCCCCCCCCATGCTGCCAGGGGCAGGACAAAACACCCAGAATGGGAATGGCGGGGGAGACCCCCAGGGGTCTCTACTGCCTGCCCTGGGATTCTCACCAATCCATGGGGGAGAGGGAGTCGCAGTTTACTAATCCATGGTGCTGGTGACCCTCCAGACAGAACTCCTCGCCACCAAAGTGGGGGGCTGTCTGCCAAGGGACCGCTGTGACCCAGACCAGAGCCCGTTCATATGCGCCTCTGTGAGATGTTTAACTTGCGGGCCAGCCTCTGTCCAATGAACCGGCCAACCTAGAGCATAGCTGTGGCCTGCGCGTACTCACTGGCTCGACTGGGGAGACCACTGGATCTAAATTATCCAGCCCCTCACCCAGCCCGGCAGTTGAAGATCTTCCAGGAGAAAATGCATGGAAGAAAGACAAAAAGCAAACATCTGCTAGGACCAAAAGATCCCAGCAAGGAGCTAGATCCTTACTCCTGACTAGACAGAAATAAACTGAATACCTAGAGCAGGGAGCGGGTTATATATTGACCGAGGACAGCCCATGGGTGTAGCCAGGTGTTTTTTGTTCTGCCTAGTTCTACTCCTGCGGAGGCATTATAACCCAAGGGTAAAGATTAAGGAGGTGCTGTGTCTGTCGAACGAAAGAGAAAGTTCAGTTGAGAGTTGACATAAGACATAAAAAAAAAAAAAAAAAAAAAAACTTTCTTCTTGGCACCTTTCAGATGGGGCGGACTCAGTCAAGCCGATCCGCCTCCACTCTGCTGATCCCCACTGTGCAGGCGAATGACAGGTTCATGTCAGCACCGCTATGCAGAGTGTACACGGACACAACATGCTGACCTCTATGGGGTGGTCCAATTACATCCTAGCCGCTGGACTGATGGATAGCAGATCCCCATCCACCCGATTTTAGCAAATTGTATGTCAGCGGGTGTCCCAGCCACTCCATAGAGAGCAATGAATGGTCTGATCGGGGCCACCTGAAAAACTGACCCAGGCGGACCAGATCAGTCCATCGGTGTGAAAGGGCCGAAGTCATAGTATTTCTTCTGCAAAATAAAACAAAAAACAAAAACACCACAACCTCCTGGTTATAATTATATTACTTTTGATGGAAGGTAGGGGTTTCTTTTTCTCCTCAATGGCTGTAAAAAAAATTCTGTGGTTTGAACGCACCTCACATGAGATAGGGAAGAAAACAAAAAGGATATTTTGCTTGTCAAAGGAGATAATTGGCACAATGACATGCTCTGCATTAATCTTCTCCAAATAGGTCTGAGATAACATTCCCACGTGCAATCCATTTTCGTTTTTTGTGAACACGATGGCATCCTTTCCTAGACGCATAGATCCTGACTTAAATCCATTTCCGTATAGCCCAACGGGCACATGACCATGAACGGCAACCTTGTCACTGAAACCGAAACTGAAACGTGACAAGAAAGAAGACTTTGTTAATACACCAAAAGGCAAGTCACAAAAGGAAAAAAAAATACAAACGAGACAGTCATCTCTAACCATAGCATTATTATAACAAATTAAAGGAGTTGTAAAGGCAGAAGGTTTTCGTATCTTAATGCATTAAGATAAACTTGTGTGTAGCAGCTTCCTAATTACAATTACTTACCTGAGCCCCATCTCTGTCCAGTGATGTCCACAAGTGTCTAAGCTGTCCGGGACTCTCCCGATTGGCCGAGACACAGCAGCGACGCCATTGGCTCCCACTGCTTTCAAGGTCAGCTAGCCATTAAGGGGAGAGGGCGTGGCAGAGTCGCCCCCCCCCCCCCCAGCGGATTGGCTTCCGCTGCCGTCAATCAAATCCAATGACGAGGGCGCCGAGGCTGAGTCTGGCATTCTGTGTCTATGGATGCAACTGCTTGACTCGGGACCGTCCCCGCAAGGTAATCCCCAGGGAGAGCGCTTCTCCTAGGGGGTTTACCGATGCAGGGAGGGACCACCAGTGCTGTTGGGGGACCACAGAAGACGATAATCGGGGCCATTCTGTGCAAAAACTGCACAGTGGAGGCAAGTATGATTTTTTATTTTTTTTTAAAACATCAAACATGAGGCTTTACAACCCCTTTAACTTTTTTTCTCTGAGTGTTGTGTGGTTGCCGACAGGTCAAATCTTATTGTTATTACAAACCTTTCATGATTCCTGAAGGGAGACATTGTCACATAATTCCCAAACAGCCACAACCACTATTGTAGATATCAGGTGTTGGAATCTCCATAATATAGACTACGTTGGGCTTGGGTTCAGACTTGTGGGTGTGGGACACAGCATGCGATTCGGATACAAAATCACACTGCATCCCTTTTCAAATCACATGTGATTCTTTCCCGTGCGATTTGAGCCCATTCATTTTGTATGGGCTCAATTCGCACCACATGAAAGGTGCATCTTTTTTTTTTTCAGTATCAGATCGCATGGGTGTTCAAACCCATGCGATCAGAATCTTGCAATTGCACTGTTTTGTGACCTATTTTGGGGTGTCCTTCATTTACGCTAGGTTCACACCTTTCAGTTTTAGGAGCCAAGGTTTACGCGAGCAAGGCAGCCCATTCATTTTAATGGGCTGCCATCCCTGAGGTTCTTGCATTCGCCATGCGACTTTTCATGGGTGGGGGGTGTCATTCAGAATTCTGCCGAATGTATAGGTAAATCAAGATTTGATCCCACACATGACTGCCTTAACATCCAGCAGGCTAACTGGTCATAATAAATGTCCATTAAATGTCCTAAAAGATAGATACATCCAAGGTATATCAGGTTTGATCTTTTTAAATGCTAAATTAATTGTGTACATGATGTTGGTTGTCGAACAATAAAATGGGGTCATTTGAAAATATGTATACAGATAGAAAAACTGGCATGAAGGGAGCGTATCTGCTAAACTCAAATCAAAATATTTGGACACTCCTCAGACCCTTTCATATGTTGAGGTTCTCATGGACCAGAAGAAACTGCTTCATCTGCAGCTTGGAGCTTTCAATGCTCCATTGAAATTATGCACGAGGGCCAAGATTCAACTGACTGACAGAATTAAACTAAGGCCTCTTTCAGACAAACGATCCGTTCAGGTCCGCCTGTCAGTTTTTAGGCGGACCTGAACGGATGCTCCAGACCTCCATGGAGCGTCAAATAATCAGCAGTGACATGTCCGCTAACATCCGACCCACAAAAGTGTGACAGAGGAAAAAAAATAGGATTTTTGTACTCACCGTAAAATCCCTTTCTCTGTAATTCACCGACCGACACAGCTCCTCTCTGTAAATAAATGGGTTGAATAGCCTGCCATTAGGAGAAACTAGGCAAAATTGTTACACAATATACAGAACTTTTAATCCCGCCCCAGGGAGCGGACCCTGTGCCATCAACCCCCCTCACTGCTCCTAGCAGCTTCAGTACGTCAACAAGCAGTATAATGTAGAGAAAAGGAGGGGCGGGTGCTGTGTCGGTCGGTGAATTACAGAGAAAAGGATTTTACGGTGAGTACATAAATCCTATTTTCTCTTATATTCACCGACCGACACAGCTCCTCTCTAACAAAATGGGACGTCCCCAAGCAGTGCCAAACGAGGGGTGGGAAAAACAGCATAAAAACTTCATCCACCATGGCAAGTGGGAACTAGTGAAACTAAACCCACAAAAAATAAAAAATAAAACACAGCAGCGTGTGGAAAAACACCAACATATAACCGGGTATCCTCAACAGGAGTGATCCCCAAGACCGCAACATCGCAGAGGTAATGCAACAGAGCATTAACAAAACAGTACTGCGTTTTTACCGAAAAACCAGGAAAAACTCAATTGCGACTACACGGCCGCCTGCAAAATTTTGTGGCCAAAACCAGCATCATCCGATGCACTGACGTCTACCTTGTAGAACTTGGTAAACATATGGACAGACGACCAGGTCGCCACCTTACACACCTGAGCGACAGACGCTTGGTGTCGGAAGGCCCAAGACGTTCCGATTGCTCTTGTAGAGTGGCCGTGACTGGAAAGGGGGGCACCTGCCCCTTCAAGGCGTAGGCTTGTACTACATGGTCTGATCCACCTGGAAATGGTGGCGAGACCGCCATGCCTTTCTTAGGACCAGCCACTGAATCAAACAGTGAGTCTGACTTCCGAAAGGGAGCTGTGGCAGACAAGTACACCTTCAGAGCCCTAACCACGTCGAACGCATGAAGGGCAACCTCCTTGGGGTGCTTCGGCTTAGGACACAAAGATTGTAATACAGTGTCCTCATTGATATGAAAAGCCGAAACCACCTTTGGCAGAAAGGACGACCAGATAAGGCAACTTGCATGACACGGCAGCCAATTCCGAAACCCTCCTGGCCGATGTGATGGCCACTAGAAAGACCATTTTCTGTGAAAGGGTCAACAAGGGAACTTCCCTGATATTCTCAAATGGCGGCTTCTGAAGTGCCGACAACACCAGGTTCAAATCCCACAGAGGTAACGGAGGACGCACCGGAGGGACTACATGTCGCACCCCCTGAACAAAGGTACCCACTAATGAGCGAGACGCCAGAGGTCGCTGGAAAAAGACAGCCAGAGCTGAAATTTGTCCCTTGATGGTGCTTAACGCCAACTTCTGGTGTACACCTTGTTGAAGAAACAGCAGGATCCTGGATATAGAAAAGGAGTGCGGATGCCACCCTTTCTCCTCACACATGGAGATATAGGCCTTCCAAGTACGATGGTATATCTTATCTTCTTCGCCCTCAACATAGTTGGAATCACCGAGTCCGACAGACCCCTGTTCCTCAACACCTGGCTTTTAACAGCCATGCCGTTAAAGCCAGCGATGGTAAAGCAGGGTGAAAGATTGGACCTTGAGATAGGAGGTCCTCTCGCAATGGCAGTCGCCAGGGAGCGTCTGCCACCAGACGCACCAGGTCTACGTACCAGGGCCACTGAGGCCAATCTGGGACAACCGGGATCCCCTCGGCTTCCACTCTGCGCAGCAGGTGTGGCAACAGTTTTAGTGGAGGAAAGGCGTAGATCAGCTGGTACTGATCCCACGGAGCCACCCTCACATCTGCCCACGGATCTCTGGTCCTGGACACGAATCTTGGTACCTTCCAATTGAGATGGGAGGCCAAAAGATTCACATCTGGTGTGCCCCACTGCAGGCACAGCAGCCTGAATATCACCGGATGCAATGCCCATTCTCCTGGGTCCAGCATCTGTCGACTCAGATAGTCCACCTGCCAATTTTCCACCCCTGGGATGTAAATGGCCGACAGGGCCTGTACGTGTCGCTCTGCGCACCAAAGTATGTAAGTGACCTCCCGAGCAGCAGCTGAGCTTCTTGTTCCCCCTTGGTGATTTATGTATGCCACAGCCGTGGCGTTGTCTGACTGTATCCTGAAGACTCATCGACCATGTGTGGAGGCACAGCCTGATTGCTCTCAATTCGAGCAGATTGAATGGCAACTTGGATTCTTCCGTCGACCAGAGGCCCTGAGCCAACTGAATCCCCATCACGCCACCCCAGCTGGACAGACTGGCGTCCGTAGTGATCACCGTCCATGTCAGAGGAAGGAATGATTTTCCGGACTGAATCACCGGGGACCTCAACCACCAGATCAGGGAGTCCCTGACTGGTTGACTCACCTGGATCCGCCGATCCAGGGACAACGGAGATTTGTCCCACTTCATCAAAATCTCCTTCTGCAGGACTCTGGTGTGGAACTGGGCATAAGGTACCCATGAGCCCCAGCACTCGCATGCAAAAGCGGAGCACTGACCACTTGCGGCTCATCAGTAGATTGACCACCGATCGGAGAGTCATCAATTTGTCTGAGGGGAGAAAAACCCTCGCTTCCCTGGAGTCCAATAGTAACCCCAGGTACTCCAGACGCTGAGTCGGTACAAGCACCGACTTCTTTAGGTTCAACAGCCACCCAAATTCTTGCAAGGTCTGCAAGGTGATCACCACATCCTCCTCCAATTCTGAGGCGTAAGATGCTCTCAGGAGGAGATCGTCTAGGTAACCTACGATCGCGATCAAGTCCAAGATTGTGGTTCCCAAGAAGGAAGGGGTACGTCCAAAAAGATTTGAGTAGAACCCCTGGAAGCGTTCCGATTCCAGAACCGGTACAATCACCCCCTGATTCAGCAAGTCCCTTACCACCCCTAACAGGGCCTCCTGGTGAACCGGGGACACGGGTATGCTTGAGGGAAGAATCTGTTTGGCGGCCAAGAGAGAAACTATCTTGTAGCCTGTGGAAATCAGATCGCAGATCCATTGGTCGGATAACCAGGAGGTCCACCGGGCTGCAAACTCCCGAAGACGACCCCCCACCTGAAAAGTGGGTGGGCGCAAACCTTCATGCGGTAGCACTTTTGTTCGCAGGCTTGTTAGGCTTGCGGTTCCAGGGATGCTTCTGACCATCCGTGGGCGTCCTGTCGGGCTGGGGGCATTTTGCCAAAGCACCGGGTGGACGAAAAAGCCGTTTGTGAGCAGAAAAAGAGGGCCCTTGCCTGCAGCGAGGCTCCTTAGCCTTCCTGGCCTGTGGGAGTAGTGTACTCTTACCACCAGTGGCATTTTTAATAATGTCATCCAACGAGGCTCCAAAGAGCCACTCACCAAGGAAGGGAAGATCCGTCAGGGCTTTCTTGGATGCCTGGTCAGCAGACCAGCATTTCAGCCAAATGAGGCACCTCAGCACCACAGCTGACACTGAAGCCTTGGATAACAGAGGGAGAGTATCCAGGGCCTCGTCACAAATGTACTTAAGGCCTTGCACCGGTTGGTCTGCTAGCTCCATGCAGACAGGGGAGGCGTTCTGCTCTCCGAATTAACGATGCAAACGTTTTGCCCACTCAGTCAGCGTCTGCGACACCAGTGCGGATGCCAGTACTGGTCGCACGGATGACCTCACAACCGTAAACAAGGAACGAGCCACCGCGTCGGCCTTCCAGTTCGTGGGATCCTTGAATGCAGGAGTCTCTACCAGGATCGTCGTTACTTTATTTAACCTAGATACTGGGGGGGTTCCATGACCGGAGGAGCCGACCACTTTTTGAGAAGGCTATCCTCAAAGGGGTAACGCACCGCCAAATTTTTGGGGACCGAAAAGGTCCGTTGCGGGCGATCCCATTCCCTGTAGATTAATTTGTCAAAATAAGTAAAATATGGGAACACCTTAGGTGAAAGTGCTGGCTTGCGGGACCCAAAAGGGACCGGTACATCAGCAGAGGAATCCACTGGCTCCTGGATCTTTAGGGTATCACGCACAGCTGTGATAAGTGCTAAACGAGCGCGTTGTCGCGCCCGGACCCGGACGGGGAATTATCCTCACTGTCCGAATAGTCCTGGTCAGCCTCGTCTGATAGGTCAGAGCAGGGGTCACCAGCCGCAGCAGGGCCCGAGTCTGCATCAGAGCTCTCCCCAGAGGATGGGGGGGGGGGCAGGTGCTTCTTACGTGCACCTTTCCTTCCACGTGCCACCTCTATCTTAGCAACATAGGAATCAAGGACCGCCGTCAGCGTGTCCATGCGCACAGCACTAACTGCAGGTGACCCTGTTGCTATAGCCTGGATATCAGGGGAAGAAACACCAGTTTCTGAAGCCATGCTGACCCAAGCCTGTCTGCCACCTGCGAGGGGACTTAGGACAGTGAAGGTCCCACCCTCCTGCTGCCGCCGCATGGGGGGTGGGGTACTTAGCGCTAGACTCACCACCCTGGGGTGTTCTGTGAATGCCACTAGCAGTGCCTGTAGTCCCTAGGAGGTTCCCAGTTGCAGAGAGGAGAAAACTGTGTCAGCAGCAGCAGTTATAAACAGCGGTGAAACGTTCTACAGAGCTAGCTTCAGCGTTCAGCAAAGAGCCATCCAGCGTCCTGCACACACAGTGGACACAGGAAACAGCAAGTGAGAGCACATGTAATGCTGCCACAAGAGAATGGCAGGCTTCAAGAAAATGGCTGCCAACGCAACTAATAGGAGATCCTAAAGAAGATGGCTGCTGAAGCTCACCAGGGGTATACCAGCTTTCCCACATCCAAGATGGCCGCCGGACAGCGCCATGCGGTGACAGAACAAAAAATAAAAATGCGCTGCCTGCCTACAGCCAGAACAACCTCCACAAACACCTTTTGGGACCCCCCAGACCGGGACCAGGACCAAAGCCAGCCGCACAGAGCCCCCACAGGTGAGAAAACAGCTAACACACACACACACCGCCCGCAGCGCATGCAGCCACCCCCCTCAGATAGGGACTTGGGAGAGAAGATAGGGAGGTGAGGTGGCCCCCGAATCAACCACCCAGGGAATGCCCAGCCCACCGAGGCAGGGAGAGCCATACTTACCAGTCCTGAAGAGCTGGGAGACATTCCATCACCTACTCCTGCGCAGTTACAGGGTAGCTGTTAGCCCGGTATACTGTGAGCCAGACAGCAGTAGCCTGGTCATATGTATACCCCGGAGCATTGAAGCTCACCGACCACCTCTGGAACGGAGGCATGTCGTGGCCTGCCGAGCCTTAGCTGCGGCCTGCACATGCTCGTTGGCCGGACTGGGGAGACTACAATGATATCATTAACCAGCCTGTCACCCAGCCGGCAGTTGATAGAAGATCTCAGGATCTTTCATCTTGCGCAAAAAGCAGTAAACCTGCAGCAAAAACATGGACCGAGAGGGCCCGCAGGGTTCCTAAGTCATTCTCCTTACTAGGCAAAATAAAAACTGAAGCTGCTGGGAACAGTGAGGAGGGTTGATAGCATAGGGTCCACCCCCCAGGGCGGGATTAAAAGTTCTGTGTATTGTGTAACACTTTTGTCTAGTTTCTCCTAATGGCAGGCTATACAACCCATTTAGTTACAGAGAGGAGCTGTGTCGGTGAGTGAATAAGAGAAACCTAATTTTCCATCCGTCTGCGGATCAGGTGACAACGGACTCTACGGTCCGTTGTCATCCGATCTCCCATAGGGGAGAGCGGCGCTCTGACAGGTCCGTCCCTGCCCAGTGGGCAGAGATGGACCTGTCTGTCATCTTCCTGATCGATGGAGCAATCCCCGCTGAGCAAGCGGATGTCCACGGGGCGGATCATCACGGATCCGCCCCGTGTGAAAGAGCCCTACAGTGAAGTGAACTGGACTCTGCCAAAAACAAAATTTTACTGTTGCTATTATCCGTATTTGAAATACTCTTTTCTGTAAATATTTTCATTGCACCATTTTTCTTCATTTCATTAAAAAGATTTCAAAAATTGTTAGGCCGATTCTCTAAGTGCTGTGAATAGAACGTCAAGTGTAAGTTAACCTTCACAGAAAATCTAAGGTGACCTCACACTGGACCTCATCTCACCTGGTGGTCCCGCTGTACCAATTTGCTGCGATCCCTGACTGTCTGACATTGAAAAGCTGCTTCACCAGTCCAGGGATTTGAAACTCCTGTGGCTTAATCTTGTGTCAATATTGCTTAGACAGCATGGACTACAGGAATTCAAATTGGTCAGTATTGTCACATGGATAGCGCTGACTGATCAGAAGCTGTCTAGCCCGTACTATCAGCACTGCGAGGAGAGAAAGCCACCAGGATTTTAAATCCCCGGACCAGTGAATCGGATGTCTGACATCGAAGGATCACTGCAATCTGGTACAGCGGGATTGGGTGGGATGGGGAGGGGGTCCAGTGTAAGGTCACCTTAGAGATTTTCTGCAGAGGTGAACTTACACTTTAGAGAAAACTTGTCACTGTGAAGATTATCACCACATTTTAAAACGGTTTCCTCCCTGTCTGGTGTGGCAGCAAATGTCTCAAACATTTAATTCCTAAATGGCAACAAACTGCTTTAAACTACTGCGAATGGTGCGCAAGTCTGTTAAATCAAATGGTGGCAACTATTGTTTGTATAAAGGTTCTGCAGAGATAACTGGCCAAAGTGGCTTTGGTCAGTTAGATTGTCACCGTACAAGCTCAAAAATCTCTGTGCGGTGTGAGGCTGCAAGTGCCATCGATATCTGTGGCAGCGGTTTGACTGCTGTTACAAATATCACACATAGAAGATCTAAATATTGAATTCCATGCATAAATGGCATTTCAAAAAAAAAAAAAAAAAACACACATACTCATCTAGGTGGATGCAGCATCAAATGGATGCTGCAGCTGTTCCCCACGCCCACTGCCTCCAAGGTCAAGAAATGAGCGATCAAAGACCGCTGATCACTCAAGTTCTTGGGTCGCAGTGAGGAGAGACTGTCGGTCACCACTCTGTGCTCTGCCTTGCCAGCATTCACTTGAGTGCTGGGCATGACAGGGGGTGGGAGCGGAAGACTCAGTCTCCCAGCAGCATGCTGAGAGGCTGAGCCAGCTGCCAGTCAGAAATCTGGGCAGATCCTACATTGTCAAGAGATCCCTGCAGAACCTGGACCAGCTCTGTGATGGCAGCAGACTTGGTAGACACTACCAGCTCAGGAGAAGCCACTGTACTAATTATCCAGTGTTAGTACAGCAATATCCCCTGCTGTGCTATTGTGTTTTGACAGGGGCCGAACGCCCAGCTTCTGTAGGACCGGCTGCAGTACACATGGGCCTAATGCTGCCCAACATTCTGCCAATGTGTACTAGGCTTTAAGTCCACTGTCAGCGGAATCTGGGTCACAGGAGTACAGAAATAAGTGTGACCAACAGGAGAAGTATGGCCAAGAGTTTGGGCATCCTTCTCCTTTGATTTTCTTTAAAGTGTTGCAATGATTAGAGGTGAGGGTCTCTCTGCTGGTGAGAAGTGTGACTGGTTCAGGAAATGAGGTGCAGCAATAAAAACCCAAACAATATACCCTCGGTATATTTGTTAGTACATGCATTCATGTGTGGTCTGAGAATTCTGCAAGACATATTGGACGGTCCTCAGAAAGATGAATGGAATGTGACACTTACCTAAGCATCTTGTGCAATTTGTCTACATCCATCCCATTCCCATTGTCTGTAAATGTGAGACATATCTCCTGTTTAAAAACAGTTTTATCAATCCAGAATTGCTTAGCGCTGACATCGGGATCATAGGCATTATCTGTAATCAATGAAAGAATGATGTGGTAATTTTAAAACATTTTCAATCTTTCCTTTCCAGCAGAGAAAAAGCTGCAGTTGGAATTGCAAAAAGCCTGCAATTCTACTATGAAATTGAAAAACCATTTGCGTTTAGCAATTTTAATTTTTTTTTGTAAGGTAACGCCAGTAAATCAGTTACACTTGCCGATAACATCTTTTCCAGGGATCTTTGAGGACAGCACCACTGAGACACCCAGGATCCTTCCTTCACAGGAAACACTGCCTTCAACATTTTAAAAAGTATCCTCCCCGCCATACCTCAGTTCTTGGAGAGCACCTCCAGACAAAATATAACCTGTGCTATAAGGTCTATACTTTTGGCTGCAACCAAACAGGTGGGTAATCGGTGCTGTCCTGAAATACTCCTGGAAAAGTTACCTGTAAGTGTAACTCTGATTTTCTCCCAGGCATCTTTCAGGACGGCACCACTGATAAGATAAGCAAGCTCTTACCACTAGGGCGGAACTACCGCCTGCAAGACATTACGCCCAAGTCTAATCTGTCACTACAGTCTAGTCTGTAGCGCCTGATGAAGGTACTGAAGATGTGGCTCTGCATATTTACCCCAACATAGCACCAGCCATTTATGTGTACATTGCTACTATACCCCTTGTAGAGTGAGCTAAAATCCCCTCTGGAACCTCCAGCCCTTCTACCAGGTAAGCCTGACTAATAGCTAGATTTAGCCATTTTACAAGGGTATGTCTAGAGGCCCTAAACCCATCTTTTCCCCCCGAAAATAACACAAAGAGAATCCGTCTTCCTAACATCCCAACATGAGTCCTATCCAAATACTGCAAAATACAGAATCTTGCATCCAAACATGTAAAACTTCCTCTTTTGGTCACACAAAAGATTAGAACAAAAAATGGGTAAGGTACCGTATATACTCGAGTATAAGCCGAGATTTTCAGCCTCTTTTTTGAGGCTGAAAGTGCCCCCCTCGGCTTATACTCGAGTCATCGCTGTCTGCCCGCTCGATCAGCGTGTCGAGCAGACAGACAGCGGCCATTCTATAGTTCAAAAGCCGCGCCTCCGGCTCCGCCTTCGCCTGTGATAGGCGGAACACTGAATTTCCCAGCAGCCTGTGTTCCGCCTATCACGGACATCGTATCATCCTCGTACTACGGACGAGGATGATACGATGTACGTGATAGGCGGAACACAGGCTGCTGGGAAATTCAGTGTTCCGCCTATCACAGGCGAAGGCGGCGGCGCAGCTTTTGAATTTTACAATGGCCGCTGAGGCGCCGACGAACGAAGAGGGCACGGGACGGAGGCAAGGCAAGGCACGGCACGGGACGGGACGGAGGCAAGGCACGGCGGCGAGGCACGGAGGCAAGGAGGCTCGGCACGGGACGGAGGCTCGGGACAAAGGCTCGGGACACAGGTAGGCTGGACACACACACACACACACACACACACACACACACACACACACACACACACACACAGGGATGGATGGATGGATGGAGACACACACACACAGGGATGGATGGATGGATGGATGGAGACACACACACACAGGGATGGATGGATGGATGGACACACACACAGGGATGGATGGACGGACACACAGGGATGGACGGACACACAGGGATGTACGGACACACAGGGATGGACGGACACACACACAGGGATGGACAGGCATGTCTTACCCTCGGCTTATACACGAGTCAATAAGTTTGCCAGTTTTTTGGGGGGTAAATTGGGGGCCTCGGCTTATATTCGGGTCGGCCTATACTCGAGTATATACGGTAATCTCTTGGCCCCAATGGAAGCTCAAGGCCACTATAGGCAAAAGGCCGACTCCATTTTAAAATGTCACACGATCTGCATCTATGCTCATTTTCTCTCAATTACAGACGAGACATGATCTGCCCAACAGATACTTACAAATCCGACATGCCTTTCAGGCACAGTTTCAAGAGATGAGGGTGGAGTCTATGCCCTCTTCTCTGGAAACACTATTGCGTAGTGAGAATTTGACCAAGCCTCTCTCGCTAACCTATAAAGAAATGTTCAAACCACACCTCCAGGGATTGCTAAATGCAGGGATAGATGGGCGAAAGGAGGTACCAGAGGTGAGGGGGGAGGACTGGGATTCCCTATGGGCTCAACCATTTCGGCACCTGGTGTCTGCAAGGGACAGGCTAATCCAGTTCAAGTTCCTGCACAGGAGTTACTATACCCCGGCCAGATTAAACAAGATTTACCTGACGGTGTCTGCGGAGTGCTGGAGATGCTCCTACTCACCCGCAGATGCTGACCACATCTTCTAGTGGTGCCCCCAGGTGCAGGAATTTTGGGTGGACCTTGCCTCTTGTATAACTGACCTAATCCAAGTGCCTGTCCCAATAACTGTAAGAGTGTGTCTTCTGGGGCTAGTGGAGGAAGTGGTCCCGACTCGTGCCATGCGAACGATGCTCAATGTCTTACTCTTCTATGGTAGAAAAGCCATACTGATGAACCGGAAAAAAGACAGGGCTCCAAGCATTTCCTTTTGGAAGGGTTTGGTTAACTCGATGCTACCTTACTACAGGGCCACATATGAAGCCAGGGGGTGTATGAAGAAGTTTGACAAGGTATGGCACTCATGGTTTAATTCCAGTTCCACCGTGGGGTGAGCCAAACTAGCTGAACACGGTCACTTTGGGTGCCGGGCCTGCCTTCCCAGAGGCAGCTGCATTTTTTAGGCACTGAGTTGTGGGATGCCTCCTGGAGTTTATGGTGAATTGTCTTTTACAGAGGGGCATGACCATCAGAGTGATACAAGGCAACAGGGGAATCCGGTATGAGGTCGAGCTGTGACTCTGGGAGGGATGGGAAGTTGGAGGGAGGGGGGGTAGTTCGGGGATTTCTGTTAGACAAGTGGCCACCTGGCCAAAATAGACGCGTCCAGTTGAGGCATCCAGTGTTTGTATAGTATGTTATATGTAAAAGCAATAAACAATTTTCAAAAAAAATGTCACACGATCTGGAAAAATTTGTAGAAAGGGAGCTCTGACTTGTAAAGCCTCCAGCTCGCTAACTCATCTAGTTGCTGTAAAAAAAAGTCAAATCTTTAAAAGGCACGGGAATCTAATGATTCAAAAGGATCTCATCCGAGCTTTATCACTGTCAAAAAAGCCCATTTAGGAAAAGGGTGCCCCCATCTGCAGGCCACTGCCTGGCTACATACTTAAAGAACCTGATCACCAGAGGATCACCGGCCTGGGGTTTCTCCAAAAAGACACTAAGGACCGACACCTGACTCAGAGTACTAAGAGCCAGGCCCTTATCTGCCCCCCTCTAGGAGAGTGCTAGAACTGTTACTAGGCTATGCACGTCTAATGAATTCTCAGCCACCCATTAAAAAAGTTTTCAGAACTTTAGGTAAATGGACCGTGTCTCCTCCTTTCTACTAGTAGCATGCCAACTACTCTGACAACCACGTTTTTCTCTGGGGCTGTTCCTCTATGAGGACCAGGGACGTCCCATCGCTTTCGAACGATACAGGGGGGAAAAGCGCAACACAGGGGAAATTCCCACGGTCGCACCAAGGCATCCAACGCTAACGCCTGCACAATTAATCATTATAAGATTGCAATCTCAATTTGACCCCCCCACGGTCTTATCCCTACATATCTACGATTCAGAAAAACAAAACAAAAGAGCGTACATCTGCCCTAGTGTAATACCTTTTATTCAGACAGGAATAAAAGCACTTAGCAGCTAGTGCAATCACATTTAAAAGGCGACAAAACAGTGTATTTATAAGTGAATCCTCCTCTCCTGGGTCATCTCTGCAAGATGTAAGGGAAATCTGAGACACGAGAGACCCGATGACTGCGGTAAACTGCCAGGAACAGCTCTGGTGTTTTTCCTCTACTACAAATGCGCCCAGACCAGGTGGCACCAAGGCGATAAAAACAGACCATCACACAGGGAGAGGTAGATGCTAGACGTCTGCATGCTGGGGCAGCTATGACAACCCCTTTTCGGAGGTGTGGCCTCCTTTATCAAGTCACGCCCACAACATACGGGAACGGCTGCTTATAGATTTTTACCAACAAATTAATCCTCTATATAAAAGTTTGTGTATATGTAAATTTAACATTGAAGCATAATTCTTAATGTATAAATACACATGACATTATTTTTCCATTACATTTCTATAATTTGGTTGAAGCAAAGAGTATTATGTCTTAATTTATTGCAATCTTGTTAACAAAATGATCAAGGGTTGTTAATCTTTAAAATCAAAACTTTTTTTTTTGAATTGTGATCTTTATTCTAAGCAAAAAAATTGCAATTCACATTTTATCCAGAATTGTGCAGCTCTACCAATGCCCCCTCCCATCTGCTTAGGAAAAAAAAAAAAATTCTGGCCTTTACACATTTTCCCTTGACACAAACAGAGGTGCCCCACCTCCACTTGATAACTTCGTAGACTTCTAGATTGCAAATCCAATTGGACTCTCTCAGCCGCTGAGATAGTCTGCTATCAGGTTCAAGTCTCCCTTCAAGTGAACTGCCGAGGTGGACGCTACATTGATTTCAACCCACTTGAGCAGCTCCAACAGTGTTATGCTTCGGGTCACCCCTTGCCTTTTGACATAGGCCACCCGGGAGGAATTGTCCATGAGGATCAGCACGTTTTCCCTGCAGTTCTCTTTGGAAGGCTCAGAGAGCCAGCGTTACTGCCTTCAGCTCCCTCCAATTCGAGGATCTGCCTGCCGGAGGGTGAATATTCTTAAGTTGTGGAAGAGAAAAGTTAGCCACCAGCATTCTAAAGGAGTCAAAAAGGTAGCTGATAATTCCCTTACGGACATTACCAGGTCACTACACTAAAAATTAGACTGCTCCTTAACTAACTCATCAATACACGATTCACAACAACCCACCCCAATGTCTTGCATCCTCGGACTACCAAGAGGAGTCACCACACGTAGAACTTGGGTCAAAAAGACAGGCAATCCCGGAATTAGGGAGTCGTCATACACCACCCCCCCCCCCCCCAAACGCAACTGATGTCACCCACTACCTGGCCTGTCTAACAGCATCTCCACCCCCGGCTACATCCTCAGGGCGAACACTTCCCCCAGCTCACTCTTGGACAGTGGACCCCCAAGGGCTTCGTCGCCCCCCCGGTAGAAGCTGGGACAAACATGAGGTAATCTTGCTTCCTACCCTAAGGAAGCCTTGCCAGGCCCCATAGGCCTGGTAAAAAATACCATGCTGCCAAGCATCACCGTGCCCATGGCTTTGGTTTCCAAGCAGTGTGTCCCAGGTGGATGAAACACCAAAACTGAGATATGGTGGAGAGGCTGCTTTTTGAAATGTTGAAGGTAGTGTTTCCTGTGAAGGGAGGATCCTAGGTCTCTCAGTGGCGCTGTCCTGAAAGACGCTAGGGAGAAAAATGGTTTACGCATCGTGTTAAACACAAGACTGCATGAAAATGAACATAATTGAAGATCAGACTTGCCTACGAGTGCGCAAAGCCCAACTGAAGACACAGAAATGGACTTGGCTTTACTAACAAATTCTATTAACCTCTATTAAAATTTTCATACTCTTAGCTCTACTTTCGATACAGCAGCATTGCAGGGTGTATAAATATGACTATGTATTACAATCAGTACCAAAGTTAGACCTAGTGCCCTCTCTAATCATAAAAGTGTGACATTCAGCTCTGCCAGCACATAGCAGCAGAAAAATAAAAGGAGCATTTTTACTGCAATACAACTCCAGGTTTTCGCCATTACAGTGCCTGTAAGCCTCCGATGCTGAAAGGCGGGTAGAAGTAACGTCATTGACCAACCTTCGGAACCACCTTGTGACCCCATAAGGGTGGAAGTGTGTCGCCACAAAACAGCAACTGGAGTAGCCGATTGCACGTGTGACCAACTAGCAGCCGCACAGGTTGAGGAGCATCTCTAAAATAGGAAAAAAATCTGGAGCACCAAAACTAGAGAAGAAAGAGTAAGTGGGGCTACGTGGCAACAAAAAACAATAATCCTGTGACCCACTGTAACAGAATGAGGGTGTCTGAGTGCTGGCCAAACAAAGACAGTGACACTGCGCCTGCTGAGCTGAAATGGGATCAACCCATCCAATCTATACAGCGGGAGCCTACTAGGATCCCAAGAACCAAGGAGGAGGTAGCTACCTTTCCAGCCAGGACAGGGGACACTTTAGGGAGAAAAAGGAAAAAAACACATACCACTTGACAAGAGGTTAAGAGTTCTATCTTAAAGAAACCGAAGGTCCCCTGCCCACCTTTCTTTGATGTATGCAAATCCACTGTCCTGGAAAATTACTTAGACCAGATGAGCGTCCCTGCCTACAGTCATCGGGGCCAAAAAACAAAACAAAAGAACTACATGTGAAGTTGTTCATGCTAGGCCAAGGAAACAGAAATAATTGAGGTCAACAGGTATCTGGCAGGCACTTTTTTGTTTGAATGAGAGCCTGTGTGAGCTTTATGTGGGCAAGGCCACTCATGTGCTGTACTGGAAGATGAATGGGGGGGGGGGGGAGGTAATTTTTAAGTGTATGTTAAAGTGGACGTAAACCCTCCTAACATTTTCAGCCAAGGAAGCTTCCATCTTGGCCTCTGTTTAATCTGCAACTGCAATGGTGCTGCACATGTGATCCGTTATGAAACCAGCCATTGGATGGTTTGGCAGTTTGGTTGAGAGCACAAGCACATGTGACAGCTAGCATTTCCAGCATGCCTGGTATTTGAAATTATAAAATCGATGAGTTTACTTCCACTTTAATGGCATTACTCAAGTGTACCTCCAATCCTTCCTCTACATCATGTACTGGCATTATTTCTTTTAGTTCCTTTCCTTTTTTCCTGTTGCAATAAACAGCTTTTATTATGCCATGATATAATCACAAGGCTTGTTGAATTGTTGCAGGGGCAACAGCTTAGTTCTTTTTGACATACGCAGCTCAAGGACTTCCCCCTTTGGCCAACAAACCTGCCTAGGACTTTAAAGTAAAAAAGGCACTGCAATGTCAGTCCAAAATAGTATTGTATTGCAGAGATGTACAGAAACTATTTTTTTCCTCTTTTTTTTTGTATGGCAGAGATGTACTGAAAGTTTATATTTTTTTGGTCTGGTGTACACTTTAAAGGCAGGAGTGTCCAACCTTCTGACCTTCCTGGGCCACTTTAGAAGAGACATTGTCTTGTGCCACACATAAAATACACTAACAATAAGGACAGCTGATTTGCAGAAAATTGGGACAGAAGTGAACGGTCACTGATCTAGATAATGTACCTGAGTAAGAACAATTTTTTTGTAATATTTTTAATATATTATATTTGAATAATATTATAAAAGAAAAGAGAGCAACATAAAACGAGTGCGATATTTGACACGGTTTTTGGATAAACGCATCTATATCTGGTTGGATGGATGTAGTAGCAATTCTCAAGGTGCTCATCAGATATTTTGGTTCTAATTTTGCCCTTTGTGTGTTTGTTCTTGAAAATAGTTGCTCACAAATATAGGTGCTGACGAAAATTGATGACATGAATAAGGTGCGATTGTGAAGAGTGGGGGATTTTTCTCTGAGAAGAAACAACTTATAATAAGTCCAGTAAAGAGACAAGAGTCAAATTTTTACTTGGCCGCATGTTTGCTAAGTGCAAGTGCATTATTACAACGCCCCCCCCCCCCCCCCCAACAAAGAAATCAAACATTTTAAATTAAGTTTACAATACATACAGTTGTGCTCACAAGTTTACATACCCTGGCAGAATTTATTATTTCTTGGTCCTTTTTCAGAGGAACACCATTCCTACTGTGAAACACGGGGGTGGATCGCTGATGTTTTGGGGATGTGTGAGCTACAAAATGCACAGGAAATTTGGTCAAAATTGATGGCAAGATGAGTGCAGTATGTTATCAAAACATACTGGTGGAACATTTGCATTCATCAGCCAGGAAGCTGCGCATGGGACATACCTGGACATTCCAACATGACAATGGTCCAAAAAACACAAGGCCAAGTTGACCTGTGATTGGCTACAGCAGAATAAAGGAAGGTTCTGGAGCCAATATCATTGAGCCACTCTGGGGAGATCTCAAAACATGCAGTTCATGCAAGACAGCCCAAGAATTTACAGGAACTGGAGGCTTTTTGCCAAGTTGAATGGGCAGCTTTACCATCTGAGAAGATAAAGAGCCTCATCCACAAATACTTAAAGCTGTCATTGGATGTTAAAGGGGGGCAATACACGGTATTACAAACTGGGGTATGTAAACGTTTGATCAGGGTCATCTGGGTAGTTTCTGTTTTGATTATGATTTAAAAAGAGTAAAACACAGTTGACTGATAATAAATGGCTTCAGCCAAACACTAACCATGAAAGGGAAGTTTGTGTTATCATTCATATTCTCTGAAAAATGGCCAAGAAATCATAAATTCTGCCAGGGTATGTGAACTTATGAGCACTACACACACACACACACACACACACACACACACACACACACACACACACACACACACACACCTTTTTTTTATGTAAGTTTTTATTGAATATAAGAAGGTAACAAGGTATTTCAACATGCTTTTTTGATGCTTCTGTGATGCATTTTTGAAGCTTTAATGAAGCTTGGCAGACGTCCTGTGTGTCGATATCTCATATTTGCAATACTCCCAAAACAAAGTGAAGCTAAAGCTGAATGAGCCTCTCAAAAGCTAAAGGTGCTTCAATCAAGTTTCGTTGGACTTCTATGGAGGCTTTGAAGACGCTTTGAAGCACCACTAAAGCTACATGAGGTATAATTTCTGAAGCGAAGCAAAAGCAAAGTGTAAACAGCACTGTAAGCTTACCATTTTATTTAGCGACAGAGAGCTTTTAAAAAAAAAAAAAAAGTGTTCAAAGCCATTTGTTAAGCAAGTGTAAACGAGCCCTAAGGCTTTAAAAAGGCATCACCAAAGCATCAAAAGAAGCATGTTGAAGCTGTAGGCGCTTTAATGTGTGTTGAGGTCGAAGGAAGCCCTAAAAGGTTTTTTTTTTTTCTTCTTCTTATATTTATAAACAGAGAAATTTTAAGAAAACGACATACCTATAAGTTCTGCCACAGCACTGAAAGGCCAAGTATGACTCGTGGAGTTAGTATGCAGAAATTTGGGGCACAACTGAAAAAGGAAAAAGGAGGAAAGGAATATGTTAATTGTAAATTTTCACTATATAAACAAGTTTAAAAAAAAAAAAAAAAAAAAAAAAAAAAAAATAAAAAAACATCCACAACTCTGCCTGCACAGATTTACACATCAAATTTAACATTTTCAAGTCCTAAACAAAATGTATCACTAAACCAAAAATACAATCCAGTTCTTCTTTTGAATAATTAGGGCCTGTTCACACTTCCCACACACTAAATGCTTCAGTTTAGTGTGCAGGCAGCTGTCCGTTTTGGTTGGTGTAAGATGCAGCGAGTGGGCAGTATGATGCACGTCCCTTTTTGTCAACTTTGTGCACTTCAAATAAAAAGTGACACTTCATTCAGGTCCCTGCATAGCAGCACGGTGCGTTGTGCTGTGAAACAATGCAGCATATCTGTACTTTCTCACAGCACCACACCTCTGTGCCACAATGCAGTGCAAACGTGACACACAGAAAACAATTGAATACACAGTTTAGGAGATATTTACAATTCCCCGTACAATGAGTTGTTCTGTGCATGCGCACTTTAGAAAGGGCACACTGTGCCGTTACCAGCTGGAGTCATGCCGTGACTGGCGGGAGTGACGTCACACGACTCCGGCAAGTCAGAGCCAGAGTTTGCGGCCCCTGGAAGGAAGAGGGGCGAAGATGGACGCTTCCAGCCAGTGGGGACATCCCAGGCTTCTGTGTCAGGTAAGTGACGCATAATGGCTATGCGATGCATGGTAGCCCATTATGCTTTACCTTTGCAGGGAAACAAAGAGGAGGAAAGAGCGTGCTATCCCAATTAATATAAGGCCATAAATCTCAAACAAAACCACTTGTTTCACTTCCTCTCACTCTGCGAATGGTGCTCAAGTGAAAATCGGAAACACATTATAATATATATGTCTATGCAAATTACATCAAGCTAACCTAAAGTGGTTCTAAAGGCTTAAGATTTTTTTTTTTTTTTAACCTTTAAGTGGATGTAAACCCTCACATATACTCAGTGAAGTAAACAGCCTCAGACGATACACAGGAATGAAACAAATCTCCCTATAGCTGTTTTACATGTATATCTGCTGTCTTCACCTTTATATACGGTTTAGAATGTTCCGAGCCTGTTAGTAGATTTCCTCTTCCTGTTCGGGACTGCAGTGAAGCCTGGGCATACAGCCAAGACAGCCGATTGGAGGGCTCTGCTTATTTATAGAATCCTCCCCACCACAAAATTCAGGCTGCTTTTATCTTGTCAAATACTTTTTTATTTATTTTTTTATTAACTTTTAGCAGAGGAGATAAAGTTGGTACATCAACACACGAGAGTCGTCATAAATCGTGTAAACGAGATAAACATCTGAACATACACACCCTCACAGTAGATGCATAGGAACGTAGCGTTACAAAATAAGGGTATGCTTTCTATACAATTACCAGTGGAGTTTACAAAGTACCATAAAGGAACTATTGTACGCGGGTGTTGTAGGTAAGTATACAATTTTTTAACGAATTGTAGCTTGAGAAAGACAAAGTCCCATTTAGATGATACAGATACTTGGAAACATACCATGGGAATAAAAGAGTGTAGGCTGCGTATGTGACAGAGAACTTGTCAGGAATCATTAGGCTGATAACAGAAGAATGGAGCAGGAGACCTCTACAGGACATAGCGCTTTGAAGAGAGATAAGAAAACACTGCAGATATATGTGCCCAGCTCAAATTTCATGAATCGGGATTACATTAACTTTAATGTATTATTGCCCCCATGGGGTAACTCTTCTTTCAATTCAGCGCTGAGCACAGGAGCAGCAGCATTACGGTCTCTCCCTCGCCTCACAGACATTGGCTCCTGCTGCAGACAATCAAATCCTGTAAGGAGGAAGCGGGAGGCCAAGCTATGGTATGTGTGAGTCTATGGAGACCCAGAACCTAGCTCGGGAGCCAGCCCGGAAGCTGCTTGCTATGGGATCACAATGAGAAAAGGAGGAGCAAAGATCACTGGCGGGGACCACAAAAGAGGTGTCTTCTGCCCTTTTTTTTAACTTTGGATAGTAAAAAACTTTTTTCCTACTAGTAAATACCTTATACAGCCCACTTACTCTTTGTCTGGTAAAAAGCCTAGGCCTATGACATCATGCACAGCTCTCACTCTCATGAGAGTTTGCCAGGAAGGGAGGGAGGGAGAGTCATAAGTGGGGCCAATCAGAGCTGCAGAGCAGGAGGTGTGTGTCTGTGTGAATCCAGGAAGTGAACAGGCAACAGCTTCAGCTGCCCACAGTTAAAATGGATGCAGCCAGACTGAGTGGAGGGAGAATTCTTCAGCATATTTGGCAAGTACAGAATTACAGTATATATAAAATATACCAAGTGGTTGGAGGGAAGCTTCAGAATGGCAAAGATGTGTTTATTACAAATTATATGAGCGGACTGCAGTTCCTCTTTAAAAGTGGTTGTAAACCCTTACAAACCACTTTGACCTACAGCTAAGCCTAGATTACGGTTTACCTGTAGGTCCAAGAAATATCTCCTAGACCTACATGGTTTAGGAGACATTTACTAAAAGACAGTCACTGCTGTGCGCATGCGCCGTAGACAGCAGCATGCCGCTGTTAACGGCAATATGCAGTTAGTGGTGGCTCTCGTACGCATGTGCAGGAGTGACGTCATCGCTGCTCCGGCGCTGTGAGTGGCCGGAGCAGCGATACTCGGAAGACGATGGATGCTCTGGACTACAGGGGACAGCGGTGACTTCGCTGGCTCCTGTGTCAGGTAAGTGACAGATAATGGGCTACTATGTGATGCACAGTAGTCCATTATGCTTTACCTTTGCAGGGAGACAAAGAAGAAGAAAACCCACCAGGTTGTAGACCTCTGTTTATCTCTAGGATAACATACAGGTTATATTAAAACAATAATGAAGAAAAAAAAATTGATTTTCAGAAAGAAAATACTCAGGGTACTCCTAGAAAGTATCTGCTACTGAAATAATTCTCAAAATTGTTAAGGTTCTCTACTAGTTTCACGGATAACCGCTTCTTCAGGAGAACTATTCTGTAAGATAAATAATGAAATAAGGCAGAGATCGGATACATAATATTCAAAATTGCACACAAAATTCAGCAAGTTATACAACAAAATTAAAAGAAATGATTATTATTGAAATGTTCCCCAGGCTGCAGGGATGGCCTATGTGTAAAATCACTGGCCCAAACTGGAGGCTCCCCCCATGTCGGGCAAGGGGGATGTATGCAGGTATGAGTCTAAAAAAGGTAATAATATATGATAAGAATACACAAGACTGATGTAAAAAGACACAGTCCAGGGAGGGAAGGAGGGCCAAGGGGGAAAGGAGAGGAAGGTGGAAAGAGGAAAAGGATAGGGATGGAAGGGGGGGGGGAGCCACAAGGGGAGAAAGGGAAAGTGGTGAAAGGAAAGGGGTGAAAAATGGGGAGGAAAGTGAAAGAAAAAGGGGGAGGAGGAGAAAAGGAGGGGCGCTCCTGAAGAAGTGGTTATCCGTGAAACTAGCAGAGAACCTTATGAATTTCAAGAATTGTTTCAACAGCAGATACTTTCTAGGAGTACCCCGAGTATTTGCGGTCTGAAAATCTATTTTTTTTTCTTAATTGTTGTTTTAATATAGCCTGTATGTTGTTTTTTATGTAATGAATAGTTTTTTATATCATTAATTTGTTTGTTTATTATTAGTACCGAGACAGTCCTTCATAATCTTTTGAGTTTGGAAATCGATTTTTGGTCAGCCTCAGCAACTGCCCTTCCGCCGCATCCTCATCCCCCCTTCTCCATATATGAATTTGGACGATGGTATTTTTGCTAGTTTTCATATTAAAAATGCTTTATATGAGGCTATACTCTCAATTTAATGTAAGTTTTAACTTGTTAAAGAGGAAGTAAACCCCTTCAAACCACTTTGACCTACAGGTAAGCCTAGATTAAGGCTTACCTGTAGGTCCAAGCAATATCTCCTAAACCTATATGGTTTAGGAGATATTTGCCCGAAAATGGGCACCGCTGTCTACGGCGCATGCGCCGTAGACAGCGGCGCGCAGGCGCACTAAATGCGGCAAGTCCAAGAATGGATTTGCCCAATTTGTCGACTCCCGTGCGCATGCGCGGGAGTGACGTCAGCGGCGGAGCTGCGAGACGCGACTCCCGTGCGCATGCGCGGGAGTGACGTCATCGCGGCTTCGCCGCTGTCATTGGTCGGAGCTGCGAGACGCCACCAGCAAGATGGATGCGGCAAACTACAGGGATCAGCGGCGACTTCGCTGGCTCCTGTGTCAGGTAAGTGACACATAATGAGCTACTATGCGATGCATAGTAGTCCATTATGCTTTACCTTTGCAGGGAAAAAAAGAGGAAGTAAACCCATCAGGGTTTACTTCCTCTTTAATTTAGCAATAAGAAGCCTGTTAATCGTTTATATACACTCACCAGTCACTATTAGGTACATTTGTTCAATTGCTGGATAACACAAATTGCTAATCAGCCAATCACATGGCAGCAAGATGTGGTGAAGACGACTTGCTGAAGTTCAAACCAAGCATTAGAATGGGGAAGAAGAGGGATTTAAGTGACTTTGGCATGGTTGTTGGTGCCAGACGGGCTGGTCTGAGCATTTCAAAAGCTGCTGAGTTACTTGGATTTTCACACACACAACCATCTCTCGGGTTTACAGAGAATGGTTTGAGAGAGAGAAAATATCCAGTGAGTGGCAGATGTCAGAGGACAATGGGTAGACTGGTTGAAGATGATAGGAAGGCAACAGTAACTCAAAAAAAAAAAAAAAAAATAACACACACTCGTAAAACACCCAAGGTATGCAGAATACCATCTCTGAACACATCAAACCTTGAAGCAGATGGGTTACAGCAGCAAAAGACAACACCGGGTGCCACTCCCGCCAGCTAAAAACAGGAAACTGAGGCTCGAGTTCGCACAGGCTCACAAAAATTGGACAACAGAAGATTGGCAAAACAGTGCCTGGTCTGATGAGTCTTGATCTCAGCTGCGACATTCAGATGGTAGGGTCAGAATTTGGCATAAACAACATGAAAGCATGGATCCATCCTGCCTTGTATCAATGGTTCAGGCTGGTGGTGGGGGTGTAATAGTGTGCGGGAAATCTACTTAGCACACTTTTGGGCCTCTTAGTACCAACTGAGCATCTCATTTAAACTCCACGCCCTACCTGAGTATTGTTGCTGACCATGTCTTTCCCTTTATGACCACAGTGTCCCCATCTTCTGATGGCTCCTTCCAGTAGGATAACGCACCATGTCACAAAGCAATCATCTCACCACTGGTTTCTTGAACATGACAATGAGGTCACTGTATTCTAATGGCCTCCACAGTCACCAGATCTCAATACAATAGAGGACCTTTGGGATGGGGTGGAACAGGAGATTTGCAGTAGAGCTGCACAATTACAAATCGTGATCCCGATTCAACCCCCCCACCCCCCTCACAATCTCTATTGCAGAGTTTCCCGATTCTTTCATGTAATAAGCGTAGAGAGGTCTCTGCTCGCTCAGCTGAAAAAAAAATAATACAGTTGGTTGTAAACCCTTTACACTACAGGCAAGCCTATAATTAGGTTTACCTGTAGCTACATTGGATATCTCCTGAACCTGCACGTATTTGCATGTGAAAGATTTGACTCCCGCACTTATGGTCCAAATGTAAATTAAAATGTAAAATAGGTGAAGAGCTGCAGCCTCTATCAATAAATTTACCCTAAAAAAGGTAAATCTAGAAAAAAAAAGTGGAAGAAAAAAAATAAATAAAAAAATGGCCTGTCTTTCGGCAAATATCTCCAATACCCGTGTAGGTTTAGGAGATATTTCTTGGACCTACAGGTAAGCCTTAATCTAGGCTTACCTGTGGGTCAAAGTTGGTTGTAAGGGTTTACAACCACTTTAATGAAAAAGTCCAGAAAATAGAAACTGTAAAGGATATCCTACTGTGTAAACTTCCTGATCGCTTATTTATAATTATACTATATAATACTATACCAACTAATTTTTAGAAGATATGTCCATTCAAAAAATAAATTAAATTAAAAAAGCAATAGAAAAGCGCTAACTTTTCCTGTGTAAAATCCACAATCCTGTGCAAAATCTGCAATTCAAAGTAACATTTCTGTGCCAAAAATACAACATATATGACTGGTATATGGTATTTCTGTGAAACTGGGCTCAGAAATCTGCATTTACCATCCTTAAAACCCTGGTGTACAGAAAAAGCCCAATGATAAAGTGACAATGTGCTCCTTCAAATTGTTCTGTGCTTTCTTAGAAAACAGTACCCCATAAGAAACACACATTCACCGCTATTATTTACCCTACAAGGAGGTACTGTATTTATTGGCGTATAACGCTCACTTTTTCACCATGAAAATCGGGTGCAAATAGCATGCGTGTTATACGAAAATACTGCAAATTTTAGCTGCCTCGGAGGGGACAGGGAGGGGGATGCGCGACGTCAGATTACATACAGTGAGAATCTCCCGTTTACTTGGTGGCCTCTGTAATAGGAAGTCCCGTCTCCTGGGCCGCCATTGGACCACTGTTATGTCTATCATAGGAGATTCTCACTGTATGTAATCTATCGGTGCTCATCCTGCTCACCTCCCTGTCCCCTCTAGGCTGCAGATGGGCATCAATCGAGCTACACTGATGGCAATGGTGAGGCTGCTGCACTGATGTGGACTGATATGGCTGCAGATGGGTACTGATCAGGCTGCACTGATGGCAATGGTGAGGCCAGGATGAGCACTGACCTTTATTTTGCTTCAAAGTTCCTTATTTAAAATGTAAGTTTTTTTTTTCCTGAAACTTCCTTCTTAAAATGAATGTGCGTGTTATACACTGATAAATACGGTCTTTCACTTTCACAGTATGAGCCACTGTGCAGCCTGTGGAGTAGGACAAACTTGCTGTCCTGTATCCTCCAAGTGCCTCCTTGTCCGTGATGTCAGGGTTTTAAGGACGGTATATGCAGGTTTCTGAGCCCAGTTTCACAGCAATACCATATACCAGTCATATGTTGTATTTTTGGGTACAGAAATGTTAATATCCTTTACATTTAATATTTTCTGCACTTTGTCACTTTTTGCATTAAATACACCGTATTATACACACCCCTCATGTAGAGGTTGCAGAGCAACTCCATATCTATCCCCCCCTTTTTTTCCCACACTGTATTTGCATGCGCACTTAACCTCCCTGGCGGTATGATTATTTCTGATTTTAGGTGCCGAAAGCGGTACAATTATTTTGCATGGAAATTTGGCATTTTATATTGTAGGCCTGTAATTCTTAGGAATAACTCTCTTAAATCTGTTCAAACAAGAGTCTAGTAGACATCCCGGGTATGATAACGTTTATAATATAATAATGATAATAAATAATAATAAAAATTCAATAATGTAATCAAATCCAAAAACACTGAAATTTGCTCATTTGCAGAATTGTCGCTGTCGTTAGATTTAGTGTTTGATGACGAATCTCCCCAAAAATCGCAATCGCTCAATTCTGCAAGTGATTCTAATCTATTATCACTGTTTTGTAGTTGGTCTAAAATCACTTTTGACATAAAGGGACACGTTTTGGTTGCTATGGACAATCTCCAAATTCCAGGCAGAAAAAAAAAAACATTTTATAATTATAATATAAAAGTGCATGCAGGGCACTGGACAGACCATTAGGGACAAAGGGGGTGTGTATTTTTCTTATACAGTACTGTAATATTACAGTACTGTGTGCGTTGTGTATTTTTACTTTTTTTCATTTGGCGCCGATCTCCGCTCCCGTGCGTCGTAACGTCGCAGGGAACGGAGCTCGGCGGCACTCGGGCACCGTGTGAACCGAGCGCTCGGGGTTACCGCTCGTGGTACTGAAATCCCAGCCCGAGCCAGACTCGGGATTACCACCAGGGAGGTTAAACAAACTGAAGCTTCAGTTGTACTGTGCCATTACTGGCAGTGACATCATCGCAGCTTTGGCCAATCACTTCAATGAATTTAAAAAGAAAAACTAAACAGTACAGTTAGCCCAATTTTTTTGTTTAACCACTTGCTTACTGGGCACTTAAACCCCCCTCAGTCCCAGACCAATTTTCAGCTTTCAGCGCTGATGCACTTTGAATGACAATTGCGCGGGCATACAACACTGTACCCAAATGAAATTTTTATCATTTTTTTCCCACAAATAGAGCTTTCTTTTGGTGGTATTTAATCACAGCTGGGAGTTTTATTTTTTGCTAAACAAACAAAAAAAGATGCAAAAAAATAAATAAAAAATCATGTTTAATAGTTTGTTATAAAATTTTGCAAACAGGTCATTTTTCTCCCTCATTGAAGTGCGCTGATGAGGCGGCACTGATAGGCTGCACTGGTGGGCACTAATAGGCACAGATAAGGCGGCACCGATGGGCACAGATAAGGCGGCACTGATGGGCAAAGACGGGCACAGATAAGATGGCACGGATGGGTGGCACTAAGGGGCACTGATAGGTACCACTGATAGATGGGACTGATGGGCACTGATAGGTGGCTCTGATGGGCACTGATGGGCGGCACTGCTGGGTGGCACTGGGGTGCAGCACCTTTGTTGAGGCAGACTGTGGGCACTGCTGGGTGGCACTGTGGGCCCTGCTGGGTGGCACTGACATTTTTTATTTAGGCAAAGCAGGGGGCAGGTGGGCACTGGCAGGGGGCAGGTGGGCACTGGCAGGGCTGGCCGTGATCGGGACTGATGTCCCGATCAGCGCGAGGAGGAATAATATCCGATTACCGGCTCCGTTCTATCACATGATCAGCTGTCATTGGCTGACAGCTGATCACGTGATAAGGGGTCGGGATCGACCCCTTGCACAGATCAGTGATCAGGCGAGTCTCGTAGACTCGCCGATCACAGAGCGCGCCGCTCAGGGGGCGCGCAGGACGCTCGTGCGCGGGACTACGTCAATAGACGTAGTCCCGGAAAAGGAGATCAGCGCTGTAGCCATCATTCGGCTATAGTGCGGATCTCAAGTGGTTAATGTGAAAGATGATGTTACGCTGCAAGAATTGAGAGAGAATTGTGATCGATCCTCTAAGCAAAAAAAATAAAAAAATAAATCGCGATTCTCATTTTAGTCAGAATCGTGCAGCTGACAAATCTGAAGCAACTGTGTGAGGCCATCATGTCACTATGGAGCAAAATCTCTGAGGAATGTTTCCAACACCTTGTTGTATCTCTGCCACGAACAATGAAGGCAAAAGGGGGTCCAACCCAGTACTAGCAAGGTCTACCTAATAAAGTGGGCGGTGAGTGTAGATGACTTTCCGATGGAAAGTAAAGTATTTAAAATGACAAAAGTTGCTACGCAGATCAAAACTACCTCCTCCTCAGCAGACACAAACAGCTGTCTAACAAAGGAAACAGTGACAGGAAGTGGGAGAACATATATCAGAGAAACAGAACCCGATCTCACCTAAAGTGTTTGTTACCCTAAAATTTCATATTCCTGATATGCGTCTGCTGTACCGTGTACTTGTATGAGAAAGTCTCCTGTTCTCTTTGTATCCCTTTGTGTGAAATACTGGGTGTTCCTGCTAGTCCCTGTGCTTGCCTATTCAAACTGACCACAAACCACATCCATCCCAGCGTGGACAATTTTCTTCACAGTGATCACATGAAAAGTGGTAAACAATGCCTGTCAACCACTTTAGCCCCGGAAGGTTTTACCCCCTTCCTGACCAGAGTACTTTTTGCGATTTGGCACTGCGTCGCTTTAATTGCACGGCCGTGCGACGTTGCACCCAAACAAAATTGACTTCCTTTATTTCCCCACACATAGGTCTCTCTTTTGGTGTATTTGATCGCCTCTGCAGTTTTTATTTTTTGCACTATAAACAAAGCGACAATTTTGAAAAAAAAAAAAAAAAAAGCAATATATTTTTTACTTTTTGCTAATATATGTCGCAATAAGCATATATATCGATTGGTTTGCGCAAAAGTTATAGCGCCTACAAAATAGGGGATAGTTTTATGGCTTTTTATTAATTTTTTTTTTACTAGTAATTGCAGCAATCTGCGATTTTTAACCGGAACTGCGACATTATGGCGGACGCGTCAGACAACTCGGACACATTTTGGGACCCATTGGCACTTTTACAGCGATCAGTGCTATTAAATTGTATTGATTACTGTAAAAATGTCACCGTCAGTGAAGGGGCTAACCAGTAGGGGGCAGTGAAGGGGTTATGTGTGTGTTCTAACTGAGGGGGAGGGGACTGTGCAGGGGAGACAGACAGACCACTGTTCATACTCTGTATATACACACGGTCTCTTCTCCCCTCAGAGAACCGGAAACTGTTTACACACACAGAGCCCGGTTCTCTGTGTGCCTTGAGCGATCGCGGGAGCCCAGCGGTAATAGCTGCCGCTTGGCACTCACATCAGCTCTGCGGGCGAGTTACCGACGTAACAGGACATCAATTCATGCAGCCGAGCCACGTTGCCAAAGAACAACTGGCACGGCTGGTCGGCGTGCGGTTAATGATGTCATTACTTACTCCTGTATCTCACTATAGTATAAACTTTTTTTTTTACCCCACCATACTGTCACCAGAGCAAGTGCAGTGTTACAATGGTGACATAATATTGCTGTGGCGGTGATCACGTACAATGGCTGGCTGCTCTGATATCATTGTACGTCAGTAGCACTGATCCCTATGGGCATTAAATCAACTTTTATAAAATAGTACTTCACTATTAGTCCATCCTCTTTTCATTTCTGGGTGCCTGTATATCCTGGTGAGAGCCTCCTATTGGACTATCATCTGATGTTTTGACACCAATCCACGTGTGTGGGATACCATTTACAAGCCTGAAGTGACCCCGGGACTGCAAAGCTGGGGGCCGTTCTGATCTGGCGAGTAGGGATGCAAAAGGGGTCACTGTACTCCTGCAAGTTTGTGAAGCATTTTTTTTGCACCTACTTCATTGTGGATTAACACTTCAGTTGCATTTATCTGGATTTTTATTTGGGCTTTTTTGATTTCACTTATATTGGGTGTTGCGAGCGCTGTATTTTTTTTTTTTTTTTTTTTATCCACATTTATCCAAGTGATTAGCACCTTGTCTACAGCAGCTGCATTCCATTATCACTTAGTTGTTTCCATCAGCGCGGGTTTATATTTAGTAATATTATTTATTTTCACAACACCAGCAGATGACATGGCTCCCCAAATCATCACAGACCGGAAAATTTTGCATCTCCTTCGGAAATCAAAGTCCCAGAGTCTGGAGAAGAGTGGAGAGGCACAGAATCCAAGTTGCGTCCAGTGGGAAGTTACTACAGGCCGTGATGATTTGGGGAGCCAAGTCATCTGTTGGTGTTGGTCCACTACATTTTATCAAGTTCATGGATGAGTGAGTTTGGGGTGGAGGAACTTGACTGGCCTGTACAGAGTCCTGATCTCAACCCGATAGACCACCTTTTGGGTGAATTATAGTGGAGACTGCAAGCCAGGCCTTCTCGTCCAATGTCAGTGCCTGACCACACAAATGTGCTTCCTAAAGAATGGTCAAACATTCCCATAGACACTCCTAAACCTGGTGGACAGCCTTCCCAGAAGAGTAGAAACTGTTACACAGTCATGGTCAAAATTGTTGGCACCCCAGAATTTGTTTCCAGAAAATCAAGCATTTCTCACAGAAAAGTATTGCAGCAACACGTTTTGCTATACACGTTTATTCCCTTTGTGTGTATTGGAACAAAACAAAAAGAAAGGGAGGGGGAAAAAAAAGCAAATTGGACATAATGTCACACAAAACTCCAAAAATGGGCTGGTCAAAATTCTTGGCACCCTTAAGTTAATATTGGGTTGCACACCCTTTGGCATCAATCGCTTCCTATAACCATCAATAAGCTTCTTACACCTCTCACCCGGAATTCTGGGTGACTCTTTGTAAACTGCTCCAGGTCTCTCTTAATGTAAGGGCGTTTTTCCCAACAGCAATTTTAAAATCTCTCCACAGGTGTTCAATGGGATTTAGATTTGGACTCATTGCTGGCCACTTTAGAACTCTCCAGCACTTTGTTGCCATCCATTTCTGGGTGCTTTTTGATGTATGTTTGAGGTCATTGTCCTGCTGGAAGACCCAAGATCTCGGACTTAAATCCAGCTTTCTGGCACTGGGCTCTACAGTGAAACCCAAAATCCTTTGATAATCTCCAGATTTCATAATGCCTTGCACACATTCAAGGCACCCAGTGCCAGAGGCAGCAAAACAACCCAAAACATAATTGAACCTCCACCATATTTCACTGTAGGTACTGTGTTATTTTCTTTGTAGGCCTCATTCCGTTTTCGGTAAACAATAAAATGATGTGCTTTACCAAAAAGCTCCATGTTGGTCTCATCTGTCCACAGGACGTTTTTACCAGAAAGATTTTGGCTTACTCAAGTACATTTTGGCAAAGTCTAGTCTTGCTTTTTATGTCTGTCTGGGGGTCCTCCTGGGTCTCCTGCCATAGCGTTTCATTTCATTTAAATGTCGACAGTTCACGCCGACACTGATGCTCAGAGCCTGCAGGACAGCTTGAATTTCTTTGGAACTTGTTTGTAGCTGCTTATCCATCATCCGCACTATCCTGCGTTGCAACCTTTCATCTACTTTTCTCTTCTGTCCAAGCTCAGAGAGATTAGCTACAGTGCCATGGGTTGCAAACTTCTTGATAATGTTGCTCACTGTGGACAAAAGCAAATCTGGATGTCTGGAGATGGACTTGTAACCTTGAGATTGTTGTGTTTCCACAATTTTGGTTCTCAAGTCCTCAGACAGTTCTCTTCTCCTCTTTCTGTTGTCCATGCTTACTGTGGCACACACAATGCAAAGATTAAGTGAACTTCTCTCCTTTTTATCTGCTTTCAGGTGTGATTTTTATATTGCCCACATCTGTTACTTGCCCCAGGTGAGTTTAAAAGGGGCATCACATGCTTGAAACAATCTTATTTATTCACAATTTTGAAAGGGCAACAAGAAATTTTGACCAGCCCATTTTTAGAATTTTGTGTGACATTATGGCCAAATTTACTTTCTTTTCCCCCTTCCTTTTTTTGTTTCAATACACAAAGGGAATAAACATGTGTATAGCAAAAGATGTGTTACTGCAATACTTTTCTGCGAGAAATACTTTATTTTCTGGAAAAACTTCTGGGGTGCCAACAATTTCGGCCATGACTGTAGCTGCAAAGGGTGGGCCAACTCAATATTGAACCCTACGGACCAAGACTGGGGTGCCAAGTTCATGTATAGGTAAAAGGCAGGCATCCCAATACTTTTGTTTATATAGTGTACAAACCCGGAATTTTTCTTTTTTTTTTTTTTTTTTTATAGTTGTGTGTGTATATTTTACACATAATTATAATTAAAAAATAATCAAACTCTGAACATAAAAAAGGGTTGAATAGGCCAAACAGGCATATTTATAGCCATGAAGGAGGGCAAGGTAGTAGAGCAGGCAATCTCAGGCCCTATCCCAATTCTGCCCCGAGGCCTACACATCAATGGTCGCTTCTGAGCTGAGAAAAACAGATGCTTGTGTAATGATGGATTATGTCTTCATGTCCAACTACTTCAGTTATTCATGCCAAGAATATGGACACAAGAATACAACCAGGTTTGCTTTAATCTAAAAATACAACCTTTCCTTTGCCTGGCTATGCATCTCCCCTCCTATCATGCAAAAGTGCTGGTTTCTGGTGATCTGCACCGGCTTTGTCAGATGGTGGCAGGGTTTAGTGTCACTTTAACAAAGCTTCCTGTGGCATTATAAGGAAAATTGACGTAAATGCCATGAGCCACATTAAAGTGGATAGACCTAATGCTCTACTCTGCATCAGCTCCAGTGCCTAATTAAAGAGCTGCAGACAGCTCACGTCCCTCTCTTCTGCCTTTGCAGTAATGCGGGGCCTGCAGAGTTAACAGACGTCGTCCTCGTCCTCCTCCTCCTCCCTCCTGATCTCAGCTGAGTGGGGAGGCAGCCAGAGGGATTCAGCATTCAGCGCCAGTTCTACTGCTCTCCATGCCACGTCTGTCGCAGGTGCAGCACAGAATGAGGAGCAAATGCTCATAATTAACAAACGTCTCATGCCCCTTTTGATAATTCAGCTCAGGATCTGCTCAAATTTTCTTGGGTTTAAAAGAGTGGCGCAGGCATAAAGCAGTATTAAATGCTCAATTTTTTTAAATACATTCTCATCAACCAGGAAAACAAACATTCGCCAGTACATTATTTAGTCCAGTGGTCATCAACCCTGTCCTCAGGGCCCACTAACAGGCCAGGTTTTATGTATTACCATGAGTAGATGCAGACTAGAATACTGCAATCACTGAGCAGCAAATGATCTCACCTGTGATGCATTTCAGTTATCTTGCAAACCTGGCCTGTTAGTGGGCCCTGAGGACAGGGTTGGGGACCACTGATTTTGTCTTTATGTGCACTCCAGCACTTAATACATATATTTTATTTTTTTAAAAGGAGAATTCCACCTTTGGCAAAAAAAAAAAAAAAACTTATGCAAAAAAGCAAAAACTATGCATTTATTTATATTTTTTGCTTTTGAGCCTGCACAGCAAGGTACAATGCTCTAGGCTGCTCGGTACAGACCTTTGGGCCACATTCATACATGTGCAAATTGTCATGCCGCTATAGAACCCTCATTCACATAGGGGGTTTGGGCAGGATCTGTAGGCTCTGATTAGCCCCCCCCCCACAACCAGCGGCCAGGATGGTGGGGAAGAGGCCCCAATCCTTAACATGGGGACAAGCAGAGCCCCCCATTGTTCTAGTAAAAGTAGAACAACAACAAACCAATCCAGGCAGGACCTCAGATGTAGGTTTATTAACAGCTGGGAACATACAGGTTTATGTTCAAAGTATTACAAGATGCAGGTCTAATTTATACAGTTTAATACCATACAAACATATTAGGTACAACATGATTGGTTGACAAGATCTACATCAATGTAGCTATAAATCTGACACTTGTCATATAACCAGACAAACTTATTCATTCCCAGAATTCCTACATGTTTATTAAAATGATTTATAACGGGTTTTGTCTATGGTTTTATCCATTACAAGACTTGTGTAGAGACAATATGGCACCAAGTCATGTTAAATCAAACCCTCCTATGTCCTGATAAGACTTTACCAACTCAAGGATAACAGATTTACGACTTTGGGAAAATGAACTTGCAATAACCCCACCTTATGTGGCTTATTGTTTTTCACTATACAATCCTATGTGTATATATTCATATATTATTGGGTTTCACAAAAAAGTACTGTAATAATATATTATATATATATATAATTTTTTTATTATATACACACACAACGCTAAGGCTGCTTTCACACTGGGGCGGGAGCAGCGTCAGCGGTAAAGCGCCGCTATTTTTAGCGGCACTTTACCGTTGTTTTAGCGGCGGTGTGCGGGCGCTAGCAGGGTGGTTTTAACCCCCGCTAGCGGCCGAAAAGGGGTTAAACCCGCCGGCAAAGCGCCGCGGTGTCCCATTGATTTCAATGGGTAGGAGCGGTGAATACACCGCTCCTTCACCGCTGCAAAGATGCGGCTAGCAGGACTTTTTTCACCGTTCTGCCAGCGCATCGCTCCAGTGTGAAAGCCCTCCGGCTTTCACACTGTAGTGAAAGGGGCCGGTTTTTTTCAGGCGTTACACAGGCGCTATTTTTAGCGCTGTAACGCCTGAATACCGCCCCAGTGTGAAAGCAGCCTAACTACTTTATTCAGTGTCTAATTATCAATACATACACACCAGTATTCTTCTTATTCAATGAGGGCACAAGCAGACCTTTTGACCCTGTTAAACTAAAAAAAAAATATATATATATATATATATATATATATATATATATATATATATATATATATATATATATATATATATATATATCTTTCCCATATTCCACATAATTACTTTTTAAGAAGTTTTATCACTTATTCTTAACAATGTTTATTTATTACCTTTAAGGAATGTTCTCTTATCAGACTATAGTTCAACTGCTGTCAAACAGTTTTTCTAATTAGTGAACTTAAAAACAAACTATCCTAATGAATTTTCACCCAGTAAACTTTGTGACTATCTTATAAAAAAAAAAAAAAAAAGTTCAACATTTTAAAAATGAAGAGTATTTCTGGAATAACATAGTATACATTGATAAATATTAATCATCTATTGCTTTACTATTGAATAATATTGATAAGACCACTACTATATAATAAATAATATTATATAAAATTAAAATATATTGGTTAACATGAAATTCTACTACAAGGGGCGCTCACTCTACCCCCCTTTCCTGGTTGCATGCTTAGATAAGAGTCAGGTATGGGATTGGGGGGGGGTGGATTCGGCAACCCCATGCCCTTATTTAGATTTTTGGAGTGGGTTTTTGGAGTAGGGTTCCACTTAAAATAAATACCAGACCCAAAACGCCTGGTATTCATTGGGGAGAGGAACCACAGAGTTTATTTCATTTTGCATGGCAAGCTATTTTTTTTTTTACATTCAGCCGTTAGTGGAGGAAACCCTTTGACAGTTGATAAATCATCAGTTAAAGTGGATGCAAACCTAATGTCATCCTTTCTAAACTACTGCCACAGGGGTTATCTATAAAGAATATACATGCCTCCTGCATGCATCTTTACCTGTCAAATGTCTCCCCTCTGTCTGTTATGAGACACGAAAAACTGCAGATTCTGTGGGTGGGTCTGTTGTCTGGAGCTCAGTGGGTGGAGTCGTGATGTCAGTAGATTCCCCTCCCACCTCTACACTCCCCTTATCAATATGCATTTTCTCCTGTGTATTTCTTACACTGAACTTCTGCTATGATCTCTAATATCCAGTGAAAAGACAGGAAAGTAACCGCATGACTTCAGCATGCCCAATCATGGCGAGTTGTGGCACATCCAATCCTGGCAGAGCAGCAGAAGAAAGGAGTGGGAGAGAATTAAAAAATAATGCATGTCTCTTAAGGCCCATACACACGATCAGACTTTTTGACAACAAACATGCAAATTAGCTGTTTTGGAGCAACATCCGACCGTGTGTACGCTCCATCGGACAAACTTTTTTGGTTTTCATCTGACTTTTGTTGGCTGTGCGAACGGACAAACTTTCTGGCAACAAAAGTCTGATGGAGCAAAGTCCGATCGTGTGTACAGAAAACCATAGGACTTTTGTACAAAGTACAAACAGGCATGCTCAGAACCAATGCAAAAGATCAGACAACAATACAGAAGTTGACCAAAGGTGGCGGTAAAGAGCAGAAAAACCACGTGATTTGGTGAAAGTTGGCTGAAAAAGTCCTGCTGTGTGTATGCAATACAAGTTCAGGGCCGACGCCCTTTGTACAAAAATCCAAGGGAAAGTTTGTACAAAGTCCTATCGTGTGTATGAGGCTTTAGGCTAGTGCACGAGAAATGTAAATCACCTGTCACTCACAGCAAGGGGGAGGATGACAAAGTTTCTCTCTGTCAAGATCTCACTGAACAATAAAAGAGGATTGCTCGAGCTGGATTAACTCTTTGTGGCAAGACTGGCTCAAATGATAGGAAATCTTACATTATGACACCAAAAAAAAAAAAAAAAAAAAAAAAAAAGACACTGCAGGCGGTTTCCCAGCCTGCTCCTTAATCAGCTATTCTTCACACAGAATTCAAATCAGTTGATCAATTTTCAGATGCAAAATTGTTCTGAAAATTTGGAATTCGTTGAAAAATAAAGAAACAAACATACAGCTAAACAATTTTTTTTATTCCGTCAATGGAATCTTAGCTATGGAGCAGAGGAAGCATCAATGGCCTACAAGTACGGTGCAATCACTACACTTGTGCTCTATTGAGTACTAAAACTCCTGCCATTGTGGCAGATGGGACTTGGTTGTGCACACACACACACACACACACACACACACACACGTTAATTCTAAATCTGACAGGATGCTGTGCGGAGAAGAATCCTGTGATCCTGTAAAAAAGGGGGGGGGGGGGTCTGCTGTGCATGCTGACCATGGTTCAGGTTACATCCTAGATATGGCTTTAACATGAAACATGGTCAGAAAGATGGAGCAGTTTTTAAATCTCCAATGCCGTCACCTCCATTGGCTAGCTGTTCATTATACAATTTTCCTTTAGATTTACCAAAACCATATGATAGGTAGGCCAAACAGGAACACCTTCAATGTGCATGCCATCAGGCAGGTCCTTTCACTATATAGTTGAAGGTAAATCTAAAAGGAAATTGAAGAAGAAAAAATTGTATAACGTATGGCCAGCCTAAGAGCAGCTTCCCCAAACCTCCTGCCTGGGATTGTGTGCACTGACTACATAACATGAATCAGGCAGTGCAGGCTTGAGCGTCCGTTAGTCCTCTCCCTTAGGGAAGGTGGGAGTAAAAGGAGCAGCTTGTCATCCTAGGCTTCGGGGCTAACTGAATGCACACAGCAGCATACACACACACAGACTTGCTCATAGACCCATCCAGAAGCACGCACACAAGGGTGGCTATGGCACGGATCCATGGGGACTGGAAGGCATTGAACGCACAAGAAAAAAAAAAAATTATATATATATATATATATATATATATATATATATATATATATATATATATATATATATATATATATATATATATATATATATATATATATATATATATATATATATATATATATATATAGCGATCTGCACTTTGCATGTCTGCTGTGTGCTTCCAAGCTTGAGGTCGCTTTGCATTACATCAAATGCAGGGTGTTTTTTTTTTTTTTGTTTTTTTTTTTACAAAACACAACAACCTGCATTTGATGTAATGCAAAGCGACCTCAAGCTTGGAAGCACACAGCAGACATGCAAAGTGCAGATCGCTATATATATATATTTTTTTTTTTTACACATTAAGGCTTTGTGGTGTAGGAAACAGTGATCCTTGGGCGTTGCCCTTGCGATCTGCAGTGGGTGTCAGTGCAATCTTAACCACTGCCAATACTGGGCACTTTCACCCCCTTCATGCCAATTTTCAGCGCCGCAATTTGAATGACAATTGTGCGGTCATAAAAACGCTTTAACCAAAACATTTATGTTTTTTTTTTTTGGAGACAGATTTTTCTTTTGCTGGTATTTACCTACCACTGAGTTCATTTTTTGCTAAACAAATTTAAAACGACACCCCCAAATGCAGATCACAAACGCAGTACGTTTGCCAGCACCAGGTAGCACAATACAAAAAACAGTCCTAGATTGTAAGCAAGAACGAGCAGGGTTCTCAGATTCCCCCCTGTATCGAATTGTATTGTACTGTCTGCCCTCATGTTGTAAAGTGCTGTGCAAACTGTCGGAACTATATAAATCCTGTATAATAATAATAATAATGTAATCTGGTAATGCAGTGCGATTTCTGCATACACGTCTCTGGTGCAATGCAGTGGCAATCATTAAAAAAAAATATATATATAGCACTCCACTAAATTGCATGTAAATTGAACAAGAATGCAGTTTACATGCAGTTCAGTGTAGACCAAGCCTAAAACATTTAAATGAACATGTACAGTACATCAACCGTGTATTTAGAGGCCTGCCTTGAGTTTATCTTTGAGCTGCTGCTTTGTAAACATTTGTTGTACATGATGTGTTTACACAGCAAGATAAAAAGACTGCTGGCATTTACTGGGTGCAACACTAAGCCCTTGTACACACGGCCGGAGAATCCGTCGGAGTGTGTCCTATCGGACCGTGTTGTCGGATAATCCGACTGTGTGTGGTATGCATCGGACTGATTCCGTCGGAATATCCGTCGGACCCAATTTTCCAACTTGTTGGAAATATTTTCCAACCAACTGGTTCGATCGGACATACTCCGATCATGTGTAGAGAATTTTGATCGGACCAAGTGCCACGCATGCTCAGATCAAATTCCTACATCAAAGCTATTGGCTACTAGCCTGAACGTAGTCCCATCGTAACGAAATAACGTCATCACGTTCTGAATGATCGGATTTTCCGACAACTTGGTCCGACCGTGTGTATGCAACAGTTTCGGACAAGATCCGACGGATTTGGTTGGCAGAATGTCCAACCGTGTGTACAGGGGCTATCAGAGCAGCAGCAGCATATTCACTAGTACACCCCTTAGGAGTGGCAGCCAGTTCTAAGCAGATAAGAAAAGCACTACCTTTCCAAAAGCAAAAAAAAAAAAAAAAAAAAAAAAAAAAAAAAAAAAAAAAAAAAAAAAAAAAAACCCCCTCACACACTACATGAAATGCAAGTAAATAATATACAGAGATGAGTAATCTGGAACAAAAAACGTTAATGTGATCATTGATCCAATTATAGCACAGCACTGTAGCAACAAGCAAGCATTTATCTTCCTTGATCCAGCAACAGTTATATTAATAATAAATAATATTTTTTATTAATAAGAATAATAATAAATCTGAAACCTGGCTTACTACCCTTCTGCAGCTCAGTGTCCTAATAACAGTGCCTGGGTGATGAAAGAACAGGCAAAAACAAATAAAATAAAATCTCTACACATTATTGGTTCAGGCAAATGTCCAAACACTGGAAGCAGGCTCATCCTGCCAGCCGGTGTAATATTTGCACGCCGCCGAGCTCTGCTGGCAGAAAATGAGCAGTGAGATCACAGACGTAAACAGAACAAAGACAAATCGCAGTCCAATGAGAATCTCCAGCACAGGCCCGCCTTGATGACTCAAATAAATAATAGATGGTTTTGCATTCCTAGCATCACAAGCTGCAGGACTAAGAAACGAAAATGAAAGCAAATCTGGCAGGCTGTCTGTGTGAGAGGTAATTTACACTTCACTGATGAGGAATGCTCCTTCCCCGTCTGCCGCATTCCTCTGCACAGCTACACACAGATGCCGTTATCTAGGTCACAATTACAATGGAAATCATTACCCAAATTTAAAAAATGATTCATACATTTTTTGTTTGTTGTTCAATTCTTAAAATATTACTGTCTATTAAATAGGCACCCAGATAAAGGGCTTCTTCACATTGTGTTTTTCTGCAGTAATTCAAGCTTTCTACCTGGGAAACCTCAACCCCCCCACCCCAGAAATTATAATATAAAAATGATAAAATAACAAATATCTGCAAATACATTCAACTAGATGCCTATCCAGGTGAGAAAATCTTTATATTGAACAAAGAATCAGACAAAACACTGTCCTATATAGAGGGTTTCCTACATGCCTTGAAAAAAAAACAAAAAATTGAGCTGGGTTCACACTTATGCAATTACAGACATCACATGTGATTTACACCACATTCATGTGCAGATCACATGCGATGTCTGTGCAATGCGAATTTAGCCAAACAGTATAGCTGAAGTCGCATTCGCACCAAAATGTTGCAGGACGCTTTTTTTTTATACCCGCACTGGAATCGGATCGCATCGGTGTTCACAACAAGACGATCAGATTCCTGCACCAATTCAGTTAGCACTGCAATCTGATCTGAGGGTGTCATTAACTTTACATTGACACCTGCAGTGGTTCGCGTGTGAACAGTCGACGATTCAGAAATTGCGCTAGTTCCCAAATCGCACAAGCGTGAACTCAGCCAATGGGGATGTAAAGTCAAAAGGTTTTTTATCTTAATGTTTTCTATGCATTAAGGAGAAAAGAAAAAAAATAAAATAAAAATAAAAAACCACCACAACCTTACTTACTTACTTGAGCCCCATCTCTATCCAGCGATGTGCACGAGTTCCTCGGCCATCCGGGACTCTCTTGATTGGCTGAGACACAACAGCAGCACCATTGGCTCCTACTGCTGTCAAAGTCAGTTAGCCAATCAGGAGAGAGAGAGAGGGGGGGGGTGGGGACGAACCACAGTTCCATGTCTGAATGGACACAGGGAGCTGTGATTCAGCTCGGGCGCCCCCCATAGTAAGCTGCTTGCTGTAGGGGACAATCAAAAAGAGGGAGCGGCCAGGAGCACCAAAGAGGAACCCAAGAAGAGGAGAAATGGGGCTGCTCTGTGCAAAACCATTTCACAGAGCAGGCAAGTATGACTTTTTTTTGTATGAAAAACAAACAAGACTTTACAATCACATTGAAAAAAAAAAAAAAAAAAAAAGTACCAGCTGTATATTTATAACATTCAGCTTTTTTTTAATTATTATTATTTTTACTCCTGCATATATAAATATAGGTAAATAACAGTTGTATTGGTTCAAAGCACTTTTTAAAACACAGTATGTATAAAAATGTTCTCCAAAAAGCATGATCAATATGAAACATCCAAACAATTCATAAGAACATAAAACTTGCAAGACACACAGACACACACACACACACAGACACACACACACACACAGACACACACACAGACACACACACACACACAGAACACTGGAAGGGCTGACGCTGCCTCAAACTGTTGCCAATCTGTGACAATGGAGTCAATTCACTAAAGGTTGCAATATCAAGGTCAAATGATAATTTTCTGGAAATATCACATGAGATAATAGTCAATTTGTCTAAGTAAAATATCGAATGTGAGGTAAATACCGCAAAAAAGACAATAAATTCAGGTCAATTTACTAAAGAACACAGACATTTGTTATTTATCACCTGCCAGGAGGCAATCTGTATTTTAGAAAAGTACAAAACAATAATAATGAGGAGAACTCTGCACTGGGCAGTACATTAAAAGTATAGAATGTATCAGTGTGGAAATATTTTGCCCTAAAATCAGGAATGAAAACAAAATAGTAACATTCAACCAGAGGGAGGTCGTTTTGTGAATGAAAGCATGCTAGAGTAGAATGTTTTCAGTTTCATAGTATTTTTGTGTGCATTTATGTATTTCTTTGGTGCATTGTTAGCAGGTTAAAAAAAAAAAATTGAAAATTGTGAAAAAACACCAAAAATAACGTAAGTGTCGCAAAACAAATATTTAACACATTCAGTAAAATAATGCTTTTTTTTTTTAAATGAATTGAATACTTTTGAGATAAAATATTGCATTAGATTACAGCAACTTAAAATTTCATGCAACATTTATCTCTTAGTGAATTGACCCCAATGTGACAGATTTGCGAGAAAAAAAAAAAATTATAAATATATTATTATATTTATTATATATAAAAATTATTATTAATCAAGCAAGAGCTGTGGAGATCAGATATAGTAAAGGCTCATTTTACTGGCATATCCAAGAGCACAGATTTACATATCACATTAAAGCAATGCATCCAGGTTTCAAGCTCAAGCTCTTTTTCAATCCAAGCCACGTTTGGCTTGAAAAGGATTACATTAGGCTGGGTTCCCACTACTGCGAATTTGATGTGCGTTTCTCTGCATCCAATTCACATGACAAGAGACTGTGACTGGCTCTCTATGGATCCGGTTCACACATCTCCGGAGCGGATTGAGTCCTGTGCATCACTGGCTCCATTTCAGGTCCAAATTCAGCCCAAAATCTGGACCCGATTCCTCCCCTGAAGCTGAGAACAGGGGTGCACTGGGCCTCCGGCTGCGAGTCGCATGTGGCATATGTGTGAATCCAGCCTCTATGTGATATGTAAAATGTGTACACTTTGATATAGACATGCTGATAGGATCCTGTCTACAATGGCCCTAGTATGTATGAATGTGAGTTAGGAACCTTGTAAGCTCCTTCAGGACAAGGACAGATATGAATGTACAATAAATATATATAAACTGCTGTGTAAATTGACAGCTCTAAACAAGTACCTGTAATAGATATACAGGTAAAGTGAGCATTTACTATATCAGTCAATTTTGATTGATTATATGGAAGCAGCAAGTATGGAGCCTGCATCATTTGGAAGTTCAATTTTGTTGTTGGAACTACAAGCGCACCAGAATGGTGTGTGTATTTCAGAGAAAGCCTCCGCCTGAGGTAAGTGTTCATTCTTATGAGGTGGAGGCTTTCTCTGAAATACACACACCATTCTGGTGAATGTTAAGTGCACCGCGGGAGTCATTGGATTTCCCATCACTATATGAACTCCTTTGTTGGGGTGTGTGTAATTATATATATATATATATATATATATATATATATATATAGTGTGTATGTGTGCGTCTTTAGTTTACATTTTAAGCCATACAAATTTGTGTACAGACAAAAGGGGAAAGGGAAGATAAAATGCACCTCAAGGGCAAATACTGATAACGGTATTGCCATAATACATTACACATTGTGGGTTATTTAGTAAAGGCAAAGTTACTTTGCACTGAAAGTGCAGTTGCTGTAGATCCGAGGGGGACATGCAAGGAAAATAAACATCATTTTAGCTTGCATACCATTGGACGATAAAATCAGCAGAGCTGCCCCTCATTTCAGACCTACCCCTTAGATTTTACAGCGACTGCACTTCCAAGTGCACTTATAGTGCAAAGTGGATTTGCCTTTCGTAAATAACCCTCAGAGTATAATTACTGCTAGTATGAGCCCACCCCTGTCCTAGATTTTTGATCCAAGTGGAGATCAGTGTGTCTATATTGGTTATTTCCCCTCATCATTCAATACATAGCACAACTTTCATTTGGACTATTTGATTTGTGTTGCATGTCTCACAGGAAAGTTACTGCTTTTAGATCAATTTGATTTTTACTTATATGTAAAAAATTTGAGACAGCACAGTAGCACCCACTAATAAAAAATAATAATAAAATGAGAGAGAGAGAAAAAAAAATATATATAAATAAATATTATATATATATATACACATACATACATACATACATACACACATTATAAATACGCTCCATGCAGACAGGGACCAATATGGATGTACAGAAGTTAAAACACTGCATAAATTGCTGTCACTAAATATCTGCAAGAACAACCTTATATAACCAAACCAACTCAAAGTTCACAAATAAAAAATACAAGCCATCATTCATATTTTAAGCCTATTTTGGACCAGCAAAGTGGTTAAACGGCAGTTGGCACTTCTGCCTTGCAGCACGGAGGTCCTTGGTTTGAATCCTGGTCAGAGCACTATGTGTGTGGAGTTTGCATGCGCTCTCTGTTCTTGGTTGGGTGGGCATCTTCCGGGCACTCCGGTTTGCTCCCACACTCCAAAGACATGCTGGTAGGTTAATTGGCCCTGGTATGTGTATGTATGTGACATGGGGACCTTAGATTGTCAGCTCCTTGAGGACAGGGACTGATGTGAATATACAGCATCTAAAGCCCTGTATAAATTGTCAGCACTAACAGCTGTATTAATAATGAAAAAAATAACCTAAATATCAGTAACAATGTACAGTATATGGGCTCTGCGCTCAGCGGGGGATCGATCCGCTGAGAATGCGGGTGACAGAACCGTGACCGCTCACTGTGATGAGACAGACCCGTCAGAGCCCCGCTCTCCTCTATGGGGAGATCAGATGAAGAGGAACCCCCTGTCCCAACCCATCTGATCTGCCAGTCGGATGGAAGATCGGGGTCGCCATCTGTCTGGATTTCACAGACAGGATTGGATAGCGTTGGATGTGAGCAGACCTGTTACCGCCGACATCCGCCACTCCATAGAGGTGAATGGAGGCTCCGATCAGGTCAGCCTGAAATACTGACAGACGGACCTGATCAGAGACCTGCGTGAAGGAGCCCCTAATCGGATTCAATATTCAGGCCTCCGGGAATAATAATTGTATCCATAAACACAAATCCACAATTTCATTCTGAGATTTCCTTTAATAAATTAGAACTCCAAAATATCTTCACAATATTCTGCAGAACCAGCACCCAGCAGAGTCTCCATTATGTTCTCTTCTATATTGTAATAAATTGTTTGTTTATGGACCTCTTAGTGATAACTGTGCCCACACACACCCCCAGAGCCCTGGTGATCCAGGCAATATTTTCATACTAGGAGACTGCTCTTTGTATTATTAAGCTTCCAAACCAAAACAACCTGTGTAGTTAGGCTCCGACGGGAGAGGCTCCTACAAGGCTGAGGTCACACGTCTGTCATCTGTCTTCTGAGTCCAGTAGAAACGTTCTCAGAGAGGATTTACTCTGCGGCAGATTACAGCAGCTACAAAGTATACTCTGGCAAAAACAAACCCATGCTGGAATGTATACACGACCACATGGCAGACCGTATCAGATTATACAATCAGGCAGACCCTGTCCTACATGGCAGAGGGAGAATAGATGGGGGGGGGGGGGTACAATATATTGGAGGATCACTGCAAGCAGCCACAGGAACAATTTTCTGAACTAACCAATCAGAATGTGACTGTGTACAAAATCGGCCAATCCGGGATCTCTAGTGCTCAGGATATTCCTGTGCCAGGCTCCTCCCACACACCTTCCACCATGGCTGCACCCGCATACTGTGTGTGTGTGTGTGGGGGGGGGGGGGGTTAATGCCAAACCACAACTAGCCTGCCAATCACAGTGCATCATTTCCTGCAAGACCAGAGCAGTGCTGCAATACATTACACCCATCACAGTCCTCACACAGCAGTCTCCATACATCAGTCCCAGTACAGTCATGGCAGTCTCCATACATCAGTCCCAGTACAGTCATATCAGTCCCAGTACAGTCATATCAGTCTCCATACATCAGTCCCAGTACAGTCATGGCAGTCTCCATACATCAGTCATATCAGTCTCCATACATCAGTCATATCAGTCTCCATACATCAGTCATATCAGTCTCCATACATCAGTCCCAGTACAGTCATATCAGTCTCCATACATCAGTCCCAGTACAGTCATATCAGTCCCAGTACAGTCATATCAGTCCCAGTACAGTCATGGCAGTCCCAGTACAGTCATATCAGTCTCCATACATCAGTCCCAGTACAGTCATGGCAGTCCCAGTACAGTCATATCAGTCTCCATACATCAGTCCCAGTACAGTCATGGCAGTCCCAGTACAGTCATATCAGTCTCCATACATCAGTCCCAGTACAGTCATGGCAGTCCCAGTACAGTCATATCAGTCTCCATACATCAGTCCCAGTACAGTCATATCAGTCTCCATACATCAGTCCCAGTACAGTCATATCAGTCCCAGTACAGTCATATCAGTCCCAGTACAGTCATATCAGTCCCAGTACAGTCATATCAGTCCCAGTACAGTCATATCAGTCTCCATACATCAGTCCCAGTACAGTCATATCAGTCCCAGTACAGTCATATCAGTCCCAGTACAGTCATATCAGTCCCAGTACAGTCATATCAGTCCCAGTACAGTCATATCAGTCTCCATACATCAGTCCCAGTACAGTCATATCAGTCCCAGTACAGTCATATCAGTCCCAGTACAGTCATATCAGTCCCAGTACAGTCATATCAGTCCCAGTACAGTCATATCAGTCTCCATACATCAGTCCCAGTACAGTCATATCAGTCCCAGTACAGTCATATCAGTCTCCATACATCAGTCCCAGTACAGTCATATCAGTTTTCATACATCAGTCCCAGTACAGTCCTATCAGTCCTCACACACAGTCCAGTACACAGCGCCCCCCGGTGTTCGGTAGACATAGCGGAGCCGCGTGCCGCCTCGCTCGGTGTTATCGGTCCGTTCGTCTCCTCCGCTCTATACCATAGAGCCCCGGACCCGGTACTACCCACACCCAACAAGTCTCCACTCCTGTCACTAAACCTCCCGGAACACCCGGCGGAGACACACACACATAGACGGAGCCCGGCAGCTCGCCCCCTCCCTCCTTCCCGCTCACCGCACTCAGGCGAATCCCGTCCGTCCCATGTGCCGCCATCTTGTGTAAGGGCGCAACCAGCACCTCACCAGGATCGCCGAGCCCACCCTTTTCCGGGGCGTGGCTTCCGCGGCGGCGAGGGCGGGGCCACTCCCTTCTAGCTGTCCGTGTACTGGCGCGTGACTGCTGAGCTGGGGATGCGCTGGCTGCCTGAGCTGTGAGAGGGGCGGAGCTCCGCGGTATGTGTGCTGTACATGGGCGGAGCTCTGGCGTTTGCTGTACATGGGCGGAGCTCCGCCTCCTGAAGACGTCACGATGATCTTAGCCTGCCAGTATGGAGAACACATCAGCATTCTCTGCGTGGATCACTTCTCTGTATAGAGATCACCTTCTGTAATGAGATCACTGTGCAATCCTCTGTGTATGTCACCTCCTCAGTGTAGAGCTCCATGCACACTGAGGCTTTTGTAAATACTTTCTTCCTAGAAGGTAAAAATCGACTTTGAATACGCGCCAAAGCTGCATTTTTTGGAAACAGGTTTAGGAGCGATTGTTTATTTAATTGGCTGGAATTTTCATTTTTTTTTCTGGCCACTGAAATGAAAAAAAAAAGCTCAAACACTACATCGGGTTGCTACCTGTCCAGGATTCACCCGGACAGTTCGGGTTTTGAATCATGTGTTCGGGTTTCAGTTCACCTGAAACCCGGACACACTATTCAGATCAGGTTGTGGCTGAGTGATTTGGCCACAGCCACTGTGTGCCAAGGCGCGCTCTGTACGTTACATTACTACTCTCTTTGGGGCACCCAAATGTTCAATTTGCGAGAAGCCATGTGGGGGACACAACAAACATGTGGAAGAAGGTGCTCTGGTCAGATGGGACTAAAATTTAACTTTTTGGCCTAAAAGCAAAGTGCCATGTGTGATGGAAAACTAACACTGCACATCACCCTGAACACACCATCCCCACCGTAAAACACTTTGGTGGCAGCATCATGTTGTGGGGATACTTTTCTTCAGCAGGGACAGGGAAGCTGGTCAGAGTTGATGGGAAGATGGATGGAGTCAAATACAGGGAAAATCTTAGAAGAAAACCTGTTATGCCGTGTACACAGATGTTCCCATTGGAATAAACTCTGAAGGTTTTTCCTACGGAGTTCCACTGAACCTGTCTTGCATACACAGGATCACACCAAAGTCCAATCGTTAAGAACGCGGTGACGTACAGCACGTACCACAGGACTAGAAAAAGGAAGTTCAATAACCAGTAGCCAATAGCTTCCGTCTCGTACTTGCTTCAGAGCATGCGTTGTTTTTGGTCCGTCGGAACAGCAGACAGACGTTTTTTCCGATAGGAATTGGTTCCCTCGGAAATATTTAAAACATGTTCTATTTCTAGATCCATCAGAATTTTCAGAAAAAAAAAGTCTGAAGAGGCATACACACAATCGGAATATACTATGAAAAGCTTCCGTCAGACTTTTTCTTTCGGACATTCCGCTCGTGTGTACGCGGCATTAGAGTCTGAAAAAGACTTGAGACTGGGGCGGATGTTCACCTTCCAGCAGGACAACAACCCTAAACATACAGCCAGAGCTACAATGGAATGGTTTAGATCAAAGCATATTCATGTTTTATAATGGCCCAAAGTCCAGACCTAAATCCAGTTGAGAATCTGTGGCAAGACTTGAAAATTGCTCTCCATCCAATCTGACAGAGCTTGAGCTATTTTGCAAAGAAGAATGGGCAAAAATGTCACTCTGGATGTGCAAAGCTGGTGGAGACATCCCCAAAAAGATTTGCAGCTGTAATTGCAATGAAAGGAAGTTCTACAAAGTATTGACTCTGGGGGGCTGCATACAAATGCACGCCACACTTTTCACATATTTAATTGTAAAACAATTTGATAACTATTTTCAAATTTTCCCCTTCACAATTATGTGCCACTTTGTGTTGGTTTATCACATAAAATCCCAATAAAATACATTAACGTTTTTGGTTGTAACATGACAAAACGTGGAGGGGTATGAATACTTTTAATGAATAATTAAGGGGTATGAATACTTTTTCAAGGCACTGTAGTCACCTCCTCTTGGTATGGTAATGTCAGTATGCTCACCTCCTCTTGGTATAAATATCTCAGTATGAGCAGCTCCTCTTGATATGGTGATATCAGTATGATCACCTCCTCTTGGTATGGCAATGCCAATATGATCACCTCTTCTCCACTCAGAGATCTTGATGTGGTGACCTCTTCTCTGTATGGAGAACTTGATGTAATCACAACATGACAACAGCAACAGCACACACATGACATGATGGGGCGCCACTGCCTATTTAAACTCGCTGGCTCATCACTGGTTTATCGTCAGCTTCCCCTGCGTTCCTGTGCCTCGTATCTTCTGCTTATCTGATCCCCTGTGTACCAACCCGGCTTGTACCTGACTTCCTCCTGACTGCTTCCTGCATCTGACCCCGGCCTGGCTAACGCACTCCACATATTCTGTCTCCTTTACTAAGGATCCGGCTACTCTTGATCTTGGACTGTCTTGCTGTGTTTGACCCCTGGCCTGGCTCCTGACTCTGCTACCTGAATATCCCACTGGTCCTCTTCTGCTGGACCTCTTAAGCACGCCTGCTTCCAGTAACTCTGTCTGTCCTACCAAGTTCCTGGCAACCAGCTTCGCCAACCAGGCAACCCATGTTTCTGTGGGCACCACATCCCCTGTGTCATCTTCAGGGTTGTGCTGCGGTCAGCTGCAAGGGGAGCCTTCCCAGCATCTCGGCCTCCTACCAAGTTCCTGACAGTCTCCCAGTGTTAGTTCTCCCGCAACCCGCTCTAAAGAGCTGACTGGGGAAGACTGACGCTGGTTGAGATCCGTTTGGTAGTGAAAAGCTCCTTGGGGATGTAGAGAAGTGTTTGCAGAGTGGGGATATGTCCACCAGCGAAGGGCCCCTGGGCCCCATGCCACAGAACGATCGCCTGGGGGGGGGATGTGTTCGCACTGTAAAGACATTATCGGTTTAGTGGATGTACGCTCACGTCACCCTTGTGTGACTGATCAACACATATGGGGGGGCCGTTGCATGCACTTGCAGATAATCTCCCATCCACACTGGATGGCAGTATAGTCCAGGTATACTTTTTTCTCGGAACAAAATAGAATAAGGATTCTATGAACAACGGTAAAAACGTGAGTCTTTGAATCATTGTGGTCGGGGGCAGCATTCGTGATCTCAAGCTTCCTGTTTCTAGCTGAAGATAGCTTACAGAGACAGGGTGCGGGAGATCGTACATGCCGCCCCTGCCCAGACACTACCATAAGACTCCCCTAGTCATTGTTTATTGGTTGTATAACCCCTCTTGTTTGAGGGAACGTCTGTACTTGATTTGTCAATTGTGAAACCATGGGTCTCTATATTAATAAAATTGGCTCAGGAGGTTCAGGTCAGTTGGTTTTGAGCGATGGAGCTAACAACATCATCAAGGAAGGTGACTATGTCTGTTCATTGGGGAAATGTGGGAGAAATGGGTTGTTTAAAGATGTATTATACTGAAATGAAAGGGCATTTAATAGCACAAAAGAGTATCGTGTTTTTTTCCACGACAAATCCTGCCTTTGCCCTGCCGAAGATAGGACTGTGCAGGGGAGGCAGAGAGTAAAAGGGGGCACTGTGATTAGAGAGAAAAGGGGGGCGGGCATGATTGCAAGGGGCACTGTGATTGCTAGGGGCACTGTCATATGCAGTATCTCACAAAGGTGAGTACACCCCTCGCATTTATGTGAATATTTTATTATATATTTTCATGTGACAACACTGAATAAATAGTGAGTGGACAGCTTGTATAACAGTGTAAATATACACTGTGCCCTCAAAATAACTCAACACGCAGCCATTAATGTCTAAACTGCTGGCAACAAAAATTTACTTCAAGTGAAAATGTCCAAATTGGGCCCAAAGTGTCAATATTTTGTGTGACCACCAGGGCCGGACTTACTATTGGGCTTGACTGGGCCCGGCCGAGATATATAGCCGAGTTTACTCAGCTCGGCTCCGCTCACAGTCACGACCAGTCCCGTCCTATGATGGACATAACACAGGGACTGGGCGTGATGGAGACGAGCTGAGGAGACTCAGCTACTCTCAGGACTGCGAGAGCTGCTGTAATATTCAACGACCCATCGCAGTTTGCTAAGGAAGTGAGGTTCTGTCGTCACCATCTTGCTACACCCCACACTCATCCACAGTAAGGATACACCAAGAAGGGGTAAAGTGTACATGTTGTTACACCCACCGGAGTTTTACATTTTAGACTTATTTATAACATTAAAGTTAGTATATAGTGAAATAAAGGACTTACAACTCCGTCTGACTACTTAGATGTTGAATTTTAAAAGCAGCGAACCTCTGTCAGATTAGCAAACCTCTGAGATGAGCAGGGTTGCCGCTGCTTTTAAAATTCAAGATCTAAGTAGTCAGATGGAGTTCTAAGTCCCGTATTTCACTATATAAACTGACTTTACTGTTATAAATACGTGTAAAATGCAAAACTCCGGTGGGTGTAACAACATGTCTGCTTTACCCCTTCTTAGTGTATCCTTACTGTGGGCGAGTATGGGGTGTACCAAGATGGCGGCGACGGAACGTCACTTCCGTAGCAAACTGCGATGGGTCGCCAAATAGGTCGTTACACCACCAAGAGGACCCGAGAGCCGCCGAGATACACAGGACTCTGTATCTCAATGGCACAATTTTAAACGTCAAGACTGCAATGACAAGTCTGCAAATTACACTGGCGCAAGGCTGCAAATGACAAGGCTACACTGACAAGGCTGCAATGACACTGATAAGGATGCATTGATGTGCATTTAAATGTAATTTTTTTCCTTAAACTTCCCTCCTAAACTTGGGGTGCATGTTATACGCCAGCGCGTGTTATAAATATGGTAATGTATAGAAGGTAGGGCCTGAAAGTGACTCAAGCCCAGGGGCCCCCACCACCCTAATGGTGCCCTGGTGGCCACCATTATTTTCCAGCACTCTCTCCTTAACCCTCTTAGACATGGAATTCACCAGAGCTTCACATGTTGCCACTGGAGTCCTCTTCCATGATGACATCACGGCACTGGTGGATATTAGAGACCTTGCGCTCCTCCGCCTTCCGTTTGAGGATGCCCCACAGATGCTCAATAGAGTTTAGGTCTGGAGACATGCTTGGCCAGTCCATCACCTTTACCCTCAGCTTCTTTAGCAAGGCAGTGGTCAGAGGTGTGTTTGGGGTCGTTATGTTGGAATCTGCCCTATGGCCCAGTCTCCAAAGGGAGTGGATCATACTCTGCTTCCGTATGTCACAGTACCAGGAGCGGACTGACAACTCATGGGGCCCCCGGGCAATAGGAGATTATGGGGCCATACAGTATACACACATACACACACAATATACACACACAGATTACACACACAGATTACACACACAGATTACACACACAGAATACACACACTAAAAAGTTACTGGTGAGGCGGGGCAGCTATAATCTTGGGATTTAAAAAAAACAACTGATTTTTACATACTGTTCTTGGTTTTATTGAGGCTGGTAACCCTGATGGGGCCCCTTAGTGGCATGGGGCCCTCGGGCAGTGCCCGAGTGGTCAGTCCGCCCCTGCACAGTACATGTTGGAATTCATAGTTCCCTCAATGAAATGTAGCTCCCCAGTGCCGGCAGCACTTATGCAGCCCCAGACAATGACACTCCCACCATCATGCTTGACTGTAGGCAAGACACACTTGCCTTTGTACTCCTCACCTGGTTGCCACCACACACGCCTGACACCATCTGTCTACATGAAAAAGCTGAGACAGTTGTGAGGCAACATAGTAGTGATTTAGATCTGGAAGAGCCATGCCCCCCATATCAGTCAGCTTTTCAAAGCCTGCCAAGCAAGCTTGTGTCTATTATTCCCCCATACAAAGGGCCTAAGGAGACTTTCAAGGGATTTAAAGTATTTCAGCGGCAAATATACCGGGCCATGCCACAACACATACAGTATTTTAGGTAATAGGACCATTTTAATCAGATTAACGCGCCCCCAAACCCCAAGGGGGAGGCGAGACCAGGCCTGAATCTTGGTACGCACCAGGGAGAATAATGGTTCTACATTCAGCGCAATGTAATCTGCTGGATTCCTAGAGACATATACACCCAGATACTTAATAGTGCCAACTCGCTGAAGAGGCAGACTAGCCTGAGATTCTGACTGTGGAAAACGGTCAATAGGTAAAATTTGGGATTTTTCCCAGTTTATACGAAGACCGGAAAAGCTACCAAACCACTCTATCATGTGCAGGGCCTTTGCGAGGGAAGGGCCAGAGTCCGCCAGGTATAACAGCGTGTCATCAGCGTATTGACTGATTTTTTCGGTTAGTCGACCCATCGTCAGTCCCCTGATCGCAGGGTCCGCACGAATCGACACCGCTAAAGGTTCAGCAGCCAAGGCATATAGTAGCGGGGACAGTGGGCACCTCTGTCTGGTACCCCTACTAAGGCCAAACGCCCGGGAGGACCACCCATTCGCCATCACCTTAGCCGTTGGGTGATGATACAGCAGCCTCACCCACCGGATAAAGTTCGGGCCAAAGCCGTATCCCGCTAGACACTTCCACAAATACTCCCATTCCACTGAGTCAAATGCCTTAGCCGTGTCAAGTGTCACTACCACACGCTCACCCACCGCCTCATGCGTTGCCTGTAGATTTATATAAAGCCTGCATAGATTGAACTACGTATTCCGCCCCGGCATAAAGCCCGCCTGGTCAGCCTGAATCAGGCTAAGGATCACTCCGTTCAATCTAGTAGCGAGTATTTTAGCTAAAATTTTAATATCTACCTGCAATAGGGAGATTGGGCGGTATGATTCCGGGAAACCCGGATCTTTTCCAGGTTTGGGAATCAAAACTATCGTTGCCTCCCTCATGGACGGAGGCAATGTCAGTGTATCAAAAAGACTCCCGTAGAGGGCGAGAAGCCTAGGCGCCAGCACGTCTTGGTAACGGGAATAAAATTCAATGGGAAGACCATCTGACCCCGGCGACTTGGATTTTGCAAATTCCGCAATAGCACCCACTATTTCATCGGTGGTCAGGGGAGCCTCCAGAGCCTGCACCTGTTCCTCCGTAACTTGGGGGAGGGAAACCTGAGCCAAAAAGCTGTCCATCGGAGTGGTGTCGTCTGAGATTGTAGTGGTGTATAAGTCCGCAAAAAAGTCCCGAAATCTAGCTGTCACCTCAGAAGGGTCCGTGATCATTGTATCACCCTGACCCCGCAAAGAAATAACAACCGGGGGCCTGTCTTCCCTGTGCACCAAATATGCTAGCAACTTACCAGCTCTTTCCCCGGATTCAAAATATTTTTGTTTGGTAAAAAAAAGTTTCTGTCGGGCCTTGTCTTGGTGCAGCTGAGAAACCACTCTCGACTGTAGTCTAAGTGCATCAGCGTTTGCCGTAGATGGGTCATCTATGTAGGTGCGTTCCATGGAGCTCAAATCTGCCTCAGCCTCAATAATGACAGTAGCCGAGTCAGCTTTGAGCCTATTAATGTGGGCAGTCAGCACCGATCGAGCGTGTAATTTAAATGTATCCCACACTGCTGGAACTGAGGCCGTGTGGTCATTATCCTCAAAAATTTTTATCCACTCCGCCTCAATAGTGTCATCTTCGGGTAATAATGTCAGCCAGAACGGATTTAGCCGCCACGCCCGCGGAGGCCTACCCAAGGGTACGTCAAGCACTACAGAGTAGGGGCTGTGGTCTGAAAGTAGTCTGGGGCAGAACAATACTTCCCTGAGTCTGGGAGTGAGTTGTTTGGATATTAGTATAAAGTCAATACGGGAGAGAGAACCATGTGTGGGTGAGAAGCATGAATACTCCTTCTTTTGAGGGAATTTGTGTCTCCAAGTGTCCACAAGGTGAATGGTGGTTATAAGCCTGGACAACCTAGTGGTCCCAGCTTGCCCCATCATCAAATCGGGGGGTTTGAGCCTATCCAGGGAAGGGTTAAGCGTAGTGTTGAAATCCCCCAGCCAGATAACAGGAACCGCCGGATGTCTGGACATAAAAGACAGTCCCTCAACAACCAACGTCATGGTAAATGGAGGGGGGATATAAAAGGCCATAATAAGGTAGGGTTCCCCACACAATTTAGCATGTAGAAAAACAAACCTGCCCTGTGGGTCAGTAAGAATTTCGCAAAGTTCAAATTGGACAGACTTAGCTACAAGTACCGAAACCCCCCTCGAATGAGACGTGTAGGTGGAATGAAATGCCCACCCAATCCAAGGGCGTTTAAGGGCCATCTGCAGTCCACCCTCCACATGCGTCTCAACTAGCACCATCACTTCCGCCCTTTGCTTTTTGAGGAACGTGAAGGCTGCCGCACGCTTAATTTTATCACGCAGGCCCCTCACGTTGCAGGTAAGAAACCGTATAGATGCCATATAGAGTCATATAAAGTAATAAGTGCAGTCGGCTTACCCCCTAACAGCCCTCCTATAAACGCACCCCAATACAGTTGTGCTTGATCAAGCCCAAACAGGGGCTGCATAGGCAGTAGTGGTAAAAAACATTCAGTAAAAGCAACACTTAGTCCAGATACATACTTCGACTTATTTATAGTAATCTTCTGCATGGAAACCCTAACCAAACCACCCCCCTCCCCCCACCCTACCCTGCACCAACCCCAACTTGTGCGGGCATATTCCCTGAAAAACCAAACATGTCTGGCTGGGAAAACCAGTTTCATTAAATCAATAAGAAAATTTAGAACAATAAGTCTGAAAGAGGGTCGCGGCCACCGGTACCAGAGGGCAAGGCAAAGCAGAGCCCCCTGTATAACAGCACACAGTGGTGACCCGGGTAAATAGGCAAACGTGTCAGTTGCTGTCCAGTCCCAGTGACCAGCTCCCTCATAACGAAAAGAAGTCCCAGCAGACAATGGAGCAGTTTTCCGCTGCACCGTGCAATTAGACCGTAGGTCTAACATGTCTCCCCTTGCTCCGGGAGAAAAAAGAAGAAAGAAAAAAAGGAAAACCAAAATTGTTGAAACAAAACAAACAGGTATGTATTGCAGAAAAGGTCCCTCAACAGGGACACTAAGAAAAAAGGGAAAAAGTTGATCCATAAACGTTGACACCATCAGCAGGCGCAAATGTCCCAGAATCGGAAAGTTCAGCAGATCTCAAAGTAGAAAGGGCATAAAGGTAACATACGCCTCAGATGCAAGCACCCTAGCGATAATAGAGCAGCAAAGAGAGATCAGGGAACCTGCCACAGTTCCAGGACACCAGGGGAGAAACAAAAAAAGTGTTAGCTCACACGTCCCAAAGGGTCTCAGGCAGCTCCATCTTGAGGCACTCTGCGTTCCAGCCATGCTATGACCTCTCTGGGTTGTTCAAAGAAGAGCGCCCGGTCTCCTGCCTCCACCCTGAGGCGTGCTGGGAATAGCATAGAGTATTTCACTTGCTGTGCACGTAGTAATCTTTTGGCCTCCATGAAACTCTGCCGGCGTTTCTGGACGTCCGCGGAAAAATCAGGAAAGATTGCAACTTTAGTATTGCCCACAGGGATATTACCCTTTTCCCGGGCCATGCGGAGGGCAGCATCTCTGTCCTTATAGTTCAGGAGTTTTGCAATAAAGGTGCGTGGAGGTGCACCCTGAGGTGGAGGCCTGGCAGGCATACGATGCGCGCGTTCAACCGCCAGCATGGGGGAAAAAGACTCTCGGCCATAGGTACTTATCAGCAATTGTTCCAGAAAAGTTGTGGGGTCCTTACCTTCAGCCCCCTCCGGAAGACCAATCAATCGGATGTTGCATCTGCGTATGCGATTTTCCATTTCGTCCTGTTTAGCAATCAGGAGGTCTATTTGCTTCTGCATGTGGTCAGCATAATTTTGCAGTGGTGGGAGAGCGTCTTCCACATTGCTAATACGGGTCTCAGTGTCCCTTACCCGGTCACGCAGTTTCTGAAAGTCCTGCCTCAATAAAGATATGTCCATTTGCACTTCCTCAATTTGGGATGTAAGGGACGTGTGGCATAATGTAATGGCTTCAAGAAGTCTCCCGCCACACGCGGCCCTCCCGGCTCCTCCGCGCCGCCATTTTCCTCCCCCTCCTCACTCACATGTCGGCGGTATTGTGACAACCGCGCCGCCGCCGATCGTTGGGATTTCGAGGGAGACATATGCGCCGGAATGGAGGGACGCCTGCCAGACGTGTTCAGGTGAGTATCGGTGCTGTGGTGTCACAGGATCAGCGTGGGAGACAGGATTCCTCGGCGGAGCTCCGGAGACACGCGTCCTACTCCATGCAAGGTCAGGCCACGCCCCACGCCTGACACCATCTGAACCAAATAAGTTTATCTTGGTCTCATTAGACCACAGGACATGGTTCCAGTAATCCATGTCCTTAGTCTGCTTTTTTTCAGCAAACTGTTTGGGGGCTTTCTTGTGCATCATCTTTAGAAGAGGCTTCCTTCTGGGATGACAGCCATGCAGACCAATTTGATGCAGTGTGCGGCGTATGGTCTGAGCACTGACAGGCTGACCCCCCACCACTTCAACCTCTGCAGCAATGCTGGCAGCACTCATATGTCTATTTCCCAAAGACAACCTCTGCATATGACACTGAGGACATGCACTGAACTTTGGTCGACCATGGCAAGGCCTGTTCTGAGTGGAACCTGTCCTGTTAAACTGCTGTATGGTCTTGGCCACCGGGATGCGGCTCAGTTTCAGGGTCTTGGTAATCTTCTTATAGCCTAGGCCATCTTTATGTAGAGAAACCATTCTTTTGTTCAGCTCCTCAGAGAGTTTTTTGTCATAAGGTACCATGTTGAACTTTCAGTGACCAGTATGAGAGAGTGAGAGTAATGACACCATATTTAACACACCTGCTCCCTTTTCACATCTGAGACCTTGTAACACCAATGAGTCACATTACACAGGGGAGGGAAAATGGCTATTTGGGCGCAATTTGGACATTTTCACTTGAAACCAGCGCTGGAGTATGCTTCTGATAGACTTGCATCTGCATGAGAGTGAAGGACTATAGTTGGGATCTTCCCTCTGGTGATCCCCACCTCTCTGTATAGAGCTCTCCGTGTGATTACCCTCCCTCTAGTGATCACTACCTCTCTGTGTAGAGATCTTGGTGTGATTACCTTCACTCTGGTGATCACCACCTCTCTGTATTGAGATCTCAGTGCGATTACCTTCCCTCTGTTGATCATCACCTCTCTGTATAGAGATCTCAGTGTGCCTTTCTGTCTTTCCATTCTCTGTCCATAGAGATGTTTGAACAGCTCTTCCTTAAAACCCAAGTCAAAGTCCTTAATAAGGTTGTAACCTGGGGGACAGGTAGCAGGTATAAAGCTCCCTGGGATGAGCAGTTTGTCAGGTACAGATACCAAAGGCAGAGATGAAGTGACAAACAGTGCTGTGTTTATTTGTGTTATATACAAGTCCATATACAGGTGCTGTACAGTGTTTCAGAAAACAAAATAAAGGGCAAAGTAGCAAAACACAAATCCTAGCCGTGTCACGGCTCTAACTATACAATCTGCAGGCCCTCACTACCAGGCTGAACAAGCCTAACGCTTGTCAGTCTCAACAAAGAACTGCTCAACAGCTTTTACCAACCTTACTCTCTTCACAGACCAACTTTGTGTGTATGTCCCAGGCAGAGAGCAAAGGCTGTCTGCCCAGGTGAGCTTAAATTAGCCTGGGGAAGAGGACCAAACCCGAACTGGATCAAGGATCACAGATTCCTGAATGTGTACAAGAGGAGCCTGGGAGAGGTATAAACAGGACTTTTCCTGGCTCTCTCTGGGACGATCTGCTACATATCCTCCCCCCTTGTTTCAACCCCAGGGTTGGAACACCTGTGGCCCAACAGGAGTGAACACGGGACAGGGCATCTACATTCCCCATCTCAACACCTGGCCTGTGTTTTACGGTGAAGGAGTAATCCTGTAGAGCCAAAAACCACCGGTTCACCCGTCTATAAGTCTCCTTCTTTTGGGCCATCCATTTCAGGGGAGCATGGTCAGTTACTAACTCAAACTGGCGCCCTAACAAATAGTATCTGAGCTCATCCACAGCCCACTTTATGGCTAAACACTCCTTTTCAATGACTGCATACTTTTTCTCATGGTCATTGAGCTTTCTGCTTAGGTACACTACAGGGTGTTCTTCCCCATTGTGTACCTGCGATAGTACTGCCCCGATGCCAACATCAGACGCATCCGTCTGAACCAAAAAATCTTTGGAGAAATCGGGGGAGTACAGTACTGGCTGTACACAAAGAGCCTTCTTCAGGACTTCGAAAGACTCCTCTGCTATTGAGGACCATTTCACCATTACAGAGTCTTTACCTTTTGTCAGGTCTGTCAGAGGGGCAGCTATAGTTGCAAAACTTGGAATAAATCTTCTATAATACCCCTCAATGTCAAGAAAGGCCTTGACCTGCTTCTTGTTTGCAGGATGTGGCCACTCCTGGATGGCTTCTTTTTTACTCACTTGAGGTTTAATGACACCATGGCCAATAGTGTAGCCCAAATACTTGGCTTCCTCTAGACCAATGGCACATTTTTTTGGATTTGCCGTAAAACCATCTTTGAAGAGGGAATCAAGGACAGTCTGGACATGAGGCAAGTGAGACTCCCAGTCAGCGCTATATACCGCTATGTCATCTAAATAGGCTGCTGCATATCGTCGGTGGGGTCTTAGGGTCCTGTCCATGGCCCTCTGAAATGTCACGGGGGCATTTTGCAACACAAAAGGCATTTTTTTATATTGAAATGAACCCTCCGGGGTCACAAATGCAGTCTTCTCTTTGACACTGTCAGTCAGGGGTATTTGCCAATACCCTTTTGTCAAGTCCAAAGTGGTAATATAGCGAGCTTTACCAAGTTGGTCTATAAGTTCATCTACTCTGGGCATTGGGTATGTGTCAAACTTTGTCACTGCATTAAGCTTCCTGAAGTCATTACAGAACCTCCAAGTGCCATCCGGTTTTGGGACTAACACGATGGGGCTAGGCCAGTCACTATTGGATTCCTCAATAACATCCAGCTCCAACATTCTTTTAACTTCATTGCTGATGTCTTTTCTCCTCACTTCAGGAATTCTGTATGGTTTGAGCTTGACACGTACCCCAGGTTCAGTAACAATATCATGCTGAACTGCTGAAGTCATGCCAGGTAACTCTGAAAATTTCTCTCTATTCCTTATCAGGTACTCTCTAGCTTCCTGTTTTTGGGAACATGTCAAGGTATCAGGAATTGTAACCTCAGGAATCAGAGGGGACTCAGTACCCTTAGGCATTACCGGGAGGGATCTCGCAGTTAACGCCAGTCTATCCTTTCAGGGCTTTAACAGGTTTACATGGTAAACCTGCTCGGGCTTCCTTTTTCCTGGTTGATACACCTTGTAGTTGACTTCCCCAACTCTTTCAATTACTTCAAAAGGGACCCTGCCAATTAGCCAGGAACTTGCTCTCAACAGTAGGAACCAACACCAGGACCCTGTCACCAGGTGAGAAAACCCGGAGTTGGGCCCCCCTGTTGTATATTCTCTGTTGGGCTGCCTGGGCCTGCAGTAAGTGTTCTTTTACCATCGGCATGATTGCTGCAATCCTCTCCTGCATTTGAGCGATGTGCTCAATGACACTTTTATGGGGTGTCTGCTCCCCCTCCCAAGTTTATTTGGCTATGTCTAAAAGTCCCAGAGGGTGTCTCCCATAAAGCAACTCAAATGGAGAGTACCCTGTAGAGGACTGGGGAACCTCCCTGATGGCAAACATCAAGTATGGTATCAGGAAGTCCCAGTTTTTCCCATCCTTGTCAACAACCTTTTTTAACATGCTCTTTAACGTCTTATCGAAGCGTTCCACCAAGCCATCTGTTTGAGGATGGTACACTGAGGTTCGCAACTGTGTCACCTTAAACAACTTGCACAGCTCCCTAGTTATTCGCGACATAAATGGGGTGCCCTGGTCTGTAAGGACTTTTTTAGGGATGCCCACCCGACTGAATACCATAAACAGCTCCTTGGCGATGTTTTTAGCAGAATCGGTGCGTAAGGGAACCGCTTCAGGGTAACGGGTAGCATAATCCATGATTACTAGGATATGCTGATGACCCTGGGCAGACTTGGGGAGTGGACCCACAAGGTCCATGGCAATCCTCTCAAAGGGCACTTTAATAATAGGTAATGGCACTAAAGGACTTCGGAAGTGGGGTAGTGGGGCTGACATCTGACACACAGGACAGGATTGACAATTCTCAATATTTTTCTGTACCCCGGGCCAGTAAAACCTACGCAACACCCTTTCAGTAGTTTTTTTCAACCCCTAAATGGCCTCCTAGCAAGTGCCCATGGGCAAGTTCCAACACCACCCGTCTGTATGGCTTAGGGTCCACCAATTGTTCAACCACTTCATCATTCATTTTACATACACGATACAGTAAATCCTCACTGCTGCTGAAATAAGGAAAACAGGGCCTATCCCCTGGTTCGACAGGTACCTCATTAATCACTGTTACATTTTCCCAGGCCCGGGCAAGGGTCTGGTCTTTTCTTTGCTCAGTATCAAAATTTTCTTTGTGCACATTAAGGTCAGCAAACTCCAACGTAGGCTCAGATTCAGCAGACGGCTGTCCAGCTCTACTGGTGGTGGGGACTTCCTCAGACTCCTCCAGTTCTCCTGCCATAACCGATAGAGGAAAACCGGGGTGCCCTGAGAGGAATCAACTGTACCCACCTTGTCAGTAGTGGCCATGAGTTCTGGCTCGGCCACTGAGTCAGGTACTGCGACGGGGTCGGGACGATCCCACAGTTCCCAAAACTTAGGGAAGTCCCTACCAATGATGGCCCTGTGCACCAAGTTGGGAACAAGTCCAACCTGATGGGTCACCGTACCTAAGCCAGTTTTAAACCGAACAGTGGTTATAGGGTACTCCCTGGTATCCCCATGAATACAGGTCACAGCAATTTTTTTAGCATGACAATTCACAGGTTCAATCATTTCAGCTGTAACCAAAGTTACTAGACTTCCAGAGTCCAGCAAGGCTGTAATAGGCTTATCATTAACAGTCATTTGGCACATTGGTTTTGCCATATTTGGCGCTGCAGCACATGAAACAGCTGCAAACATAGACTGTCTCCTAATGGAAAAATCGCACTGCATCGGTTCATCTGTCAATGGACAATTCACTGCAACATGTCCCAGTTCTTGGCAACGAAAACACCTGACGTTTCCCCAGTTTGGTTTGCTGACAGGCAATGGCTTCCCTTGTTTGGGACGCCAAACTTCAGTCCTGGCAACAAAATTCCTCCCCCCTATTTCCTTGCCATCTTTACCACCCACTTCCCCTGGAACAGTCTTACCGGTTGCCTGGGGAGACCGTGGCTTTGGGTGGAAAGTCCGCACCGTTGTATCAGTGGTGACCAGGTTTTCTGCAGCAAAGTACCTTTCAACGAGTTCCACCAGGTTGTCCGCGGATATGGGGTCTCCTCGACTCACCCACTTCTGCAGGGGAATTGGTAGTGACCTGAGGAACCGGTCCATGACCACATGCTCCCCTATTTGTGGCCCAGACAGGGACTCCGGCTGTAGCCATTTCCTCACCAGGTAAATTAGGTCGAACATCTGCGATCTTGGGGGCTTCTCCCCTTGAAAGAACCAGCTGTGGACCCGCTGTGCTCGAACTAACAAAGTGACACCAAGTCGTGCCAGGATTTCCCATTTGACCTTTTCATAGTCTCCCACTTCTGCTGATTCCAAATCATAGTAGGCCTTCTGCGATTATCCAGAAAGCAAGGGAGCAACCAGTCCTGGCCACTGGGTTTTAGGCCAACCTTCCCTCTCAGCGGTCCGTTCAAACGTTAGCAGAAAGGCCTCTGGATCATCATCTGTAGTCATCTTAGAAAGAAAGCGACCCACATGGATGGCTGAGGGCTTGTCTCCAACATCAACTTTAGCAGGTGACCGCTGTGCTAGCGTCTCCACAACCTCCATCAAGGTTTTCCTATCCGCTTTGGCATCAGTGGCTAGCTGTTCAAACAGCCTCTGCGAATGCTCCTGTGCGATAGCACTAGCTTGCTGTAGTGCAGGATTGAGTACAGTGTTTGTTTTCTGCTGTGCAGCATTGGCTTGCCGTAGTTCAGCATTTGTTTGCTGTTGTGTAGAATTGGATATCAATTGTTTTAGGATTTCCTCCATGTTTTAGTCACTGTAGGTACTGGCCTTTTAAGTAGTAACTTACTACAGCTGGTCGCAGCCTCCACCATACGTAACCTGGGGGACAGGTAGCAGGTATAAAGCTCCCTGGGATGAGCAGTTTCTTAGGCACAGATACCAAATCCAGAGATGAAGTGACAAACAGTGCTGTGTTTATTTGTGTTATATACAAGTCCATATACAGGTGCTGTACAGTGTTCCAGAAAACAAAATAAAGGGCAAAGTAGAAAAACACAAATCCTAGCTGTGTCACAGCTCTAACTATACAATCTGCAGGCCCTCACTATCAGGCTGACCAAGCCTAACGCTTCTCAGTCTGTACAAAAACTGCTTACCAGCTTTTACCAACCTTACACTCTTCACAGACCAACTTTGTGTGTATGTCCCAGGCAGAGAGCAAAGGATGTCACCCTGAAAAAAAAAACATTAAATATTAGAAAATTAGAAAAAAATCATTAAAAAAAAATAATTAAATTTTTTTTTTTTAACTTACCAGAAATGCCTGTTGCTAGGCACATCATCCTAATCTGCCTCTTCCTCCTCCGCGGAGATCTTCTTTCTTCTCTCCTCGTCGTGTTGTCTTCTGGGTAATGGGTCGCGCTGTGTTCTGGGAACTGTGGGTCCCAGAACACAGCGCGTCCCATTCACAAAGCGATGCGTGACTCGCGCAGTAGGAAACGGGCAGTGAAGCCGCAAGGCTCCACTGCCTGTTTCCCTTACAAAGAATGGCGGTGCCGGAACCCGAGGGACGGGTCGGCCTCGGGCGGCCGACATCGCGGGCGCCCTGGACAGGTAAGTCTGCTTATTAAGTCAGCAGCTACAGTGTTTGCAGCTGCTGACTTTTAATTTATTTATTTTTTTAACCGGCCCTCCTCTTTAAATTAGCCTGGGGAAGAGGACCAAGACCCGAACTGGTTCAAGGATCAGATTCCTGAATGTGTACGAGAGGAGCCTGGGAGAGGTATAAACCCCGAACAGGACTTTTCCTGGCTCTCCCTGTGACACTCTGCTACAAGGTACATATAAGGTCCTACAAGCTCCAGCTGTGAGGAACAAATACCAGTGCAGACATTCTCCAGAGACATGCCTGCATCAAGTTCTTATCCAGCAGCCCCCTCACCTGAGGTCCTTAGAGTCTGCTTTTCCCAATTACAGACTTTACATTTCTCACCTAGCTTCCTTTGAAGCTCTTCTTTGAATTAAACAACCAACTCAGGAACTCATGTACAGGAAGTTCAATTCAACAACTACAAGGTGTAAATTTGCATCTTAGAGAATAGATAAAACAAAGCACCTTAAATCCACCCTAAGAACCTGAAGAACAGACCAAAAGAGTGGTTTATAGAGAAAATAAACAAGAAACCAGTGAGACTAATGCCGCGTACACACGAGCGGATTGTATGGCGTACTTAGTCCGTCAAAACACATTTCAGCGGACAATCCGCTCGTGTGTGGGCTTCAGCGGACTTTTTCAGCGTGCAGTCCAGAGTATTAAGAATTTTGGTTTTTCCGAAATTCTGTCTGTCGTACTTTGGTTTCAGCAGACAATACGGTCGTCAGTATGCTAGTCGGAAGGACTAAGAATGACGCATGCCCAGAAAGGATTTACAGGGCTTTGCTGTGTCTTGGATTTCCTATTTCTAGTCCCATCGTACGTGCTGTACGTCATCGCGCAAGCTTTCGTCGGACTGTTTGGGTATCCGTGTGTGGTCAAGTCCGTTCAGTGGAAAGTACGACAGACTGTCCGTCGGATTGTATGACGCACTAAGTACGCCATACAATCCGCTCGTGTGTACGCGGCATAATTCATGTCTAAAAATTAACATGATAAGGACCACTGACAGCCAAAACCACCCACATAATGTTGAAACACTCATCAGATTCCCTGGACATAAAACATATTAAAGCGGGGTTCTCCCCTAAAGTGGAACTTCCGCTCATCTGAACCCCCCCCCTCCGGTGTCACATTTGGCACCTTTCAGGGGGGAGGGGGGTGCAGATACCTGTCAAAGACAGGTATTTGCACCCAATTCCGGGCCGCTTCCTGTCCCGCCGCTCTGTCTGCTGGGACACATACGGGTCCCAGAGACAGCGCGGACCACTCCTAGTGCGGTGCGCGCATGCGCAGTAGGGAACCGGGAAGTGAAGCCGCAACGCTTCACTTCCTGATTCCCTCCCCTAGAATGTCGGCGGCAGCAGCCGAGAGCCGAGCGATCAATCGGTCTCGGCTGCCAACATCGCTGGACCCTGGGACAGGTGAGTGTCCCTCATAGTAAGCAGCCCCAGTAGGAAGTCAGCACAGCACAGGGATGGTGGGAGCCCCTCATAATATGAACAGCAGAGGTACAGCCCCAGGAGGAAGTCAGCACAGCACAGGGATGGTGGGAGCCCCTCATAATAAGCAGCCCCAGGAGGAAGTCAGCATAGCACAGGGATGGTGGGAGCCCCTCATAATAAGCAGCCCCAGGAGGAGCAGGCAAAAACTGGAACAGCAGTGCATGGCAGACAATCCGCTTCTCTCTTTCTCATCTAATGAAAATTCGTATTTCGAATAGGAAATTCTTCAACGGAATTTCGTATTTCGGATAAAAACCAAACTTCCATCAGCATCAACTGTCATATTGAGGTATATTTTTGTCTTTAAATTAATCTTAACAAACGTTCATACAAATTAACGAACCTAACGACAACTCGTATTTCATACGGAACGAAACGGAATTTCGGACACGAAATACGAAGTACGAATTAATTTTAATACGAACCGTAACGGAACAGAACGAAACAAATTTATTGATGGCGCCCATGTCTACCTGATTGTCAGCGCAGAAGAAGGCATGCTGAGGAGTGCCACTTACCTCACTTCTCTCCCCATGAGCTGTCAGAGTGAGGAGAGGATAGGGCAAAAAATTGATCTATATCTTGAATCGAGTTGAGAGGTCAAATCGATTAAAAATTTCAGCAAATAATTTTTTTTATAGATTTTTCTTTTCACCACCGCGCCTGTCCTGAGGTGATGCGGGCAGGAGTTTTCACACGAGGCCGCGGCCTCGGCCTAGTCCGCCAGGCTGGACGCCGCGGACTAGGCTGAAGCCGTGGCCTTGCCTAAAAACTCCTGCCTGCAGCTCCCCAGGACTGGCGCTGACATCGTGCCAGTCCTGAGGAGCTATGGACAGGAGTTTTTAGGCGAGGCCGCGGCTTCGGCCTAGTCCGTGAGGCCGGACGCCACGGACTAGGCCGAAGCCATGGCCTCGGTGTGGTGTCCATCAAACAAAAAAAAAAAAACTCAATTCGAATCGTGAAGAGAGGTTTTTTTTTTTTATTGCCCAGCTCTAGGAGAAGAATGCCGATAACCAGCAGTTCCTGTTTACCATGTGATCAGCATGTGAGCAGTGCCATTTGATCAGTGTCCAATCACAGCTGATCACAATGTAAAGAAAGATCCTACACCATTGGCTCTTTACCATGATTGGTGATGCCCTGTGTCCCAGAACAAGAGTGCTCCCGCCGTCCATCATTTTACTATACGGCGGGCGGGAAGCAGGTAATGTGGTCCACTATACCACATAGTATACCATATTATTCCAAGGAAGAACATACCAAACCATATATTCTAGTCCAATAGAATACATTTGAAAAAGATGGAAAAGTATAGAACAGAAAATAAGAGAATAGATTAGAATAGAAAAGAAAAAGAATACAGTAGAATAGAAAAAAAAACAATAGAATAGAATAAAATAGAACTACTATAACCATCTACTGAAATTTGAATAGAATAAATTTGAATTTGATTGGAATGGAATAGAACAGAACATAACATACTTCAAAAGAATAGAAAAAGTAATAGAATAGAAAGAATATAACCATCTTTCAAATAGAATAAATTCTAATAGAAAAGAATAGAATAAAATAGAGCCAAAAGACTAGAATAGAAAAGAATAGAATAGAAAAGAGAAAAGAATAGAATGGACACGAACTGCTAGAATACTATCATCTGCCAAAATTCAAATGTCTAATAGAATAAATTTGAATGGAATTTGCTTAGTTTATTTGAATTTGATTATAGTCTTCTGAACTCAGTTGAATTGAGTTGACTTCGACCAAATTCAGAAAATTTGATTCAAAATGAATTTGAATAAACAAAATGAATTCAGAAAACAAATTAAATGAATTCAACTATTTTAACTAAACTAATTTATGTAAATAACAAATCGAAACGAAACAAAATGAAACAAATTTTCTTGCTCTGAACATTTCTACTCTGAATTAAACTTTAAAAAGGCAACCCCTAGACCAGCAGCTCTCAAACCAGGGATTGCAACCCCCTGGGGGGAGAGGGGGTTGATTCCCGATTTGCCAGGGGGTTGGGAATGCTGGTCCAATCTGGAAATCTGGCAGAGGGGGACCAGAAGTTACTGTGTGTACACTGGAGTTTGTCCGTCTCGGCCACCGAGACGTCACTTTCGGGAAAGGAGAGACTGCGCGGAAGTGATGTTCCGTCGCCGACATCTTGGTACTCCCCATAGTAAGGCTACAGTTTGAATTCGGCAAGCGGACATCTTTTTACACCCACGAAGTCTTGCATTTTACACATATTTTTACCAGTAAACTGAGCTTATATACAATATAAGGCTTATATAGTATATACAGTAAACTCAGTTTACTGGTAAAAATAAGTGTAAAATACAAGACTTTGGTGGGTGTAAAAAGATGACTGCTTGCCGACTTCTAACTGTAGCCTTGCTGCAGATGAGTGTACCAAGATGGGGGAGACAAAGCGTCACTTTCGGTTAACACAATAGACGGGTTGCTGTTTCTGACAGAACACCTGAGTGACTTTGGTAAGTTAGAGACGCTAATTAACCACTTAAGGACTTTTTTTGATATGTTGTTTACAAGTTAAAGTTATTATTTTTTTTGCTAGAAAATTACTTTGAACCCCCAAACATTATACTTTTTTTTCTTAGAGAATAAAATGCCGGTCGTTGCAATACTTTGTCATATCGTATTTGCGCAGCGGTCTTACAAGCGCACTTTTTTGAATTAAAAAATAAAACAGTAAAAGTTAACCCAATTTTTTTTTATATTGTGAAAGATAATGTTACACTGAGTAAATTAATAACCATCATGTCACGCTTCAAAATTGTGACCGCTCGTGGAATGGCGACAAACTTTTACCCTTAAAAATCTATATAGGTGACGGTTAAAAAATTCTAAAGGTTGCATTTTTTGAGTTACAGAGGAGGTATGGGGTTAGAATTATTGTTCTCGCTCTACCGATCGCAGAGATACCTCACATGTGTGGTTTGAACAAAGTTTTCATATGTGGGTGCTACTCACGTTTGCGTTCACTTCTGCACGCAAGCTCGGTGGGTCGGGGGTCGCGTTTAACTTAACTTGCCGACCGCCTCACGCCGATATACGTCAGCAGACTGCCATGGGCAGGTAGAGTAACGTACCTGTACATTACTCCTCTCCCAGGTGCAGGGGGTGAAATTGCATCCCCCGGTGCCTGAGGCAGTCGGCATCGTTGCAGGAGCGATATGTCCTGAGGGAGAGGCTACTGATTCATGGCCTCTCCCTCACGATCGCTCCTGACGAATGAGAAGCTTCCTCTGCTTCTGAAACTGTAAACAGAAGCAAAGGAAGTGATGTCATCTTGCCTCATGAAGCCTTTTCCTTCTGAAGCCCGAGGAGAGTAGACATCACATTGAGTTGCACACCAGTACATGTAGGCACACAAGTCATGCCCCGATCATCCCCCCCCCCGCACCCCCTGTCACAGTGACACCAGTAACAGTTTTCATTTTTTACTGATCAGTGGTAGCTGTTAGTGGTAGGCCCCTTTAGATCTAGGGTACCCCCTTAACACCCCCTAATAAATGTTTAACCCCATGATCGTCCCCCCAGTTAACCCTTTCACTCCCTGTCACCAGTGTCACTAATGCCGCGTACACACGATCAGACTAATCGGTGGACAATTTGATCGTGTGTGGGCTCCAGCAGACTTTTTCTTCCCAAAAGTCCGGCGGACTTTGAAAGAAGACTTGACTCAAAATTGTCCGCCGGACTCGGCTTTCGAGCAGACAATCCGCTCATCTGTATGCTGGTCCGCCGCACGTTCCAAATGAACGGACTTGCTCACACATGGGTTAAAGTCTGTTTATTTTGAACGTGACTTCAGGTACGATGGGACTAGAGAAGGAAGTCAATCACGCCGCCTCCATCGGCAAGATTGACACCTTGCGAGCCCTGTCGCTGGTATGGCTTTTAAGGGTAACGCCTTTGCCGAAAAACGGCGTGGGGGTTCCCCCAAAGTCTATACCATACCAGACCCTTATCCGAGTATGCAGCCCGGCCGGTCAGCAAAGGGGGTGGGGACAAGCACGCCCCCCCTCCTGAACCATACCAGGCAGCATGCCCTCAACATGGGGGGGTGGGTGCTTTGGGGAAGGGGGGCACTCTGTGGCCCCCCCACCCCAAAGCACCTTGTCCCCATGTTCACGAGGACAAGGGCCTCTTCCCGACAACCCTGGCCGTTGGTTGTCGGGGTCTACGGGCAGGGGGCATATCGGAATCCGGGAGCCCCCTTTAATAAGAGGGCACCCAGATCCTGGCCCCCCACCCTTTGTGAATGAGTATGGGGTACATCATACCCCTACCCATTCACCTGAGGGTAGAGTACCAGACCCCGTTCTTCTTCTGCTGTTGTTGAGGTGCAATAACTGCAGGGTTCTTGTGTGGAGCAGTGAAGTATTAGTGTCGCTCATCCTTTTGGTGAACTGGCAAGCACCAGCAGCCTAGTACACCCTGGTCGTACATCCAGCACTGCAGTATCACATGGTGACGTGGCGAGTCCCATAAGTGCAGTTCAAGCTGGCGAGGTGGCAAGCACAAGTAGTGTCCCTGTCAGGGCTGGCTTAGCCCTTCCTTCTCTGGGCTGGCTGCTCAGCTGTCGGCTCATTGCCAGCTCTCATCTCTCTCCACAGTTACCAGCTGTTCCTGATCATGCTCGTCTGGCCTACTTAAAGCTGTCCAGCTCACTTCACCTCTGCCTTCGCCTTGGTCACATCACAAGAAACCATCTCCTGGGGTTCTGTTTAAAGACTGGCTTGCTGACATCCCTCCTGGCTCCTTATCCTGCTTGCTGTTGCAACTTGGATCCCTGACTTCTGGCCTGGCTGACTACCCGATCTGGTTATTGAACTCTGGCCTGGCTGACTACTCTATCCGGTTACTGGACTCTGGCTATGCTTTGACTACGCTTTTTATATTTACCTTTTTATTTAATAAACAAGTGTGATTTAATTTGTAATGGAAATTTGTAGGTTCTGTATATAATTGTATTCCATTTTATATGTATTGCACAATGCCCTCACTGTGCACACGGAACTAATAATGTTTTCAGTACATGTTTTGCATTCTTTCGAGTTCTGATTAGAATAAGCCTGCCTATGTAACGCCCCTTGTTACCATAAATGTGCAATTGTAATATTAATGTGATTCCTACGTAATCATGTGTATAAAAGCCTTCAAATGCGTCATAATAAAGGAGAACGGTTATTTCATCATCAAAATATCCATTTCAGGTGGCGAAGCCAGCTCATCAGGGGTTATCAGGTGACCCTGAGTATCCGAAACGAGGAGCTTGAGACGATCCGGGAATTTCTGATAATCAGCCGGCTGAGGTAAGCCTTTTGCTTACATTTTGAGTTATCAGACTTCCTTGATCGGTAAGGCATTTTCGGGACAAAGGGTACCTATTTTACTCCCCTTAATCGAACTGTATTGATTAGTGGTTATATGTTATGTTGTCACTGTCTACTGTCCATCAGAGTGTTATAGAGAAAGGGAAGAATAGTGCCGTTCACAGGTATATGTAGTACATCTGCTAGAAAAGTAGTTTAGAGGCAAAAGGGTATAGGCACACATAGAGAAGACTGGCCAGTCATTATGGGCATTAAATTAAGTAAGGGAATGACGGGTAAGAGACCCTCAAAAATGCCCAGCACAAGAGGAGCGCTATATATGAACCGAAGATGTGGTTCCGCCTATACTGAGCCCCTAGATTAATGGTTAAAGTGGACAGGGATCCACAAAGGGTAACTGGGTTACCACCAAAGTCCGCAGGGACAAAGAATCATGCAGAGTATACAGCTAGAGAAACAGCTATTTATGTGAGCAGGATGGATCAAGAGTGACATTAACACTAGACAGAAAGGGACTTTTTGATGTTAAGTTGTGGGCTGAATTTGGGGTCAGGCACTACAACTAGTAAAGTCAAGAAACAGTAATGAGAGTTAAAACAGAATGCTTTATATTTTGTCAGAGAGGGAAGATGGGATGAGCACTATGGCTGCCCGTCTGATCATAGAAGGTACAGTATGTGAAGTATGGAATTACAATACATTGGATGCAAAGGATATCAGAACAAAATAAAGAAAGCAGAAATTTAAGCAAGGAAGTATTCAAAAAGCGTTAAAATAAAGAGAGAATGAAATGCATGTGTTGTGTACAAATGGGAATAATGTAAGCAATTTTAGAGCGATACTTGTGTATGTTTGTGAATGCTGGAACCTGTAGTTCTATCGCTTGTGTCATGTACGCAGATGTGACCCCCTCCTTTGTGCTCTCCTGAAAGAATGTGGCTGACATGAGAGATTGGTGATAAGCTGGGAGGACACCATGCCAATTTCAGTTTTTTAGACAAAACATTTATAACAAAATGTGCCGAGTTAACGAATCTAATGATAAACAATGTGATCACAATTATTTTTGAATCTGTTTTCCAAACATGGTAAATTGAAGGTTACAAATTAACCATGCCTTACACTAATTGAATATCCTGTGATAGTGGAAACAGTGCATTAAAAAAAAAAAGAGAGAGAAATTGAGTAAAATTAAGTAATATGTCCCCCTTTAAGGACATTTATCTGTGCATATATATTAGTGTGTGATATTGAAATTATCATATGAGTATTCATTTCTAATATGAGTTTAACCATTTTATTAATAAATATAGATATATTGAAACTGGTTTAGACAACCTTTGGTTGGAAATGAAATCCAGGTTAATGGGGAAATTGGTAAAAATTTAATTAGTTTAGATTAAGATTAAGATTTTATATTTATTGAGTGGAAAGAGAAAAAATTAAGATGAGGTTGTTAATTTGAATACAGCTGCAATAATGTTTAACAAAGCCAAGATGGATGGGATACATAAGGAAGTTTTTCTACAGAAATTAAATCTTAAAGTCTGATAATAACTTGATGTGTGGTCCATGATGTGAGAGTAATAATAAAATTTAAATATAACAGACCCATCACATCAAGTCCACACACCCTGTTAGGATAGATGCTGCCTGCAGCCAGTTGGTTTATAGTTTTTGATGGCCGAGTGCTTTCTGGTCCGTCATACATATGGTTGGTCCTTTTGTTTTTATGTATTTTTATTTTTGAAATCCAAAGCAGAATGTGTGGATTGTGAAATGATGTGCCCCTTTTCCTTGTAAGTGCAGTGGGTATAAGTAGAAGAATATTTTGGATTTATGGACATCTCTGCATGACTGCAGGGTATTCTTATCATTTATTATAATGTTGCTAGGAAAAAGTTGTCTTTTTGAAACATGAAACAGGAGTTCTTACACAAACAGCATGATAGGAAAAAGCTATTGTTATATTTATGCAAGCTGGACCCAGTAATGAAGGGTTCACTCCGATGTATCAGAGCTGTAGCTTTATGCAAAGTTGCTATTAGACAAAGTTACAGATATTATTTTGGTTGAATATTTAATTTTTAATAGTCCGACATTCTGCACAGCAAATATATAACTAAGTGTTTGTCTAATGAAAGGTTCAAAATATGAATTTGTTTTGTGTGTTTATGTACAAATCTAACAATGAAAAATGTGTACATTTGAATCCAGCCACCTTATTGCCTCTATTGGAGGAGGCTGGAAACAAAGAAAAAGCACATGTGTTAAATTGATGACGTGGGAATCAGCTGCTGTGAGCCCAGTACAGGACACACTCCCAGAAGACCCGAGTATTTACTTTTTTTGTAGTGTTATTCCTGGTTTTATACCGAGGATGAAGTTTATCACCCAGAAGGATACTCTGTATTCAGAGTCATTGGATCCTTTTTCCCCAGCTCAAGAAGCAGAGCTCCATGTTTTAGAAAAGCCTGTGAGCTATAAAAAGAGTATATATTTATATAGATAGTCAAGATATAGAGAGCTTTTGGTTCCATTTGAAGGGCCAGAAGTTTGTTTTTACTTCGGCAGGTAAACCAATCAAGCACGCCAAGTTAATTTGATCGGCTGTTTTCAGCCTTCCAGGTTCTTGCTGAGGTAGCCATACTAACAGTAAAACTCACATATGGAAGCAGACCAGGCGACTCTAAGGATGCTGCATTTACAGCCCCGGACACTTGCTGGGTCTGTGCAACTCACAGATTCCACCCGAGTTCTGGCCCAGTATAGCTGGGATTAATAATTCAACTCTAAGGACCCCAGAACGAGAAGCACAAGTGGTCCACAGAGGGCAACTTCTTACGAAACAGGACTTTGGAAAAGGTGATCATTTATGTTTGCCAGACACTCTTTTCCCTTCAGCTTGACACGTGGACCGTGTCATCAGTCACAAGCAGTTATGGCTGCCTTAGTAAATGAGCGTGGGATAGAGCCAGGGTTCTCCACAGTTGTTTTTATAACATACCACTTCTTGTTTTACCTGTTACCAAAAGGTGTTACCAAAAGCTGAACATCCCTTCCAGAGATAACAAAAAGATATATCCAAATGCCCAAGTCAGGATGTTACGAGTATGTATTTTGTTTGTATGGACATGTTTTCTGGATGTCCAGTGGCAAATGCTACTGCAACGGCCACAGTAAAAAAGTGTTATCAGAAGTAGTTTTTAAGTACAGAGTGCAGAATCTACAGAGAGTAACAGAGGAAATCATTTTTATAGGAGAGTCCTTACTAGAAGTTTTGAGGTTTTATTTTTACACCCTCTACTGTCTACAATGTAGTGGACAAAGTAGAGTAAGACACTAGAAAACTTTTGCCTGAATGTTTTATTATATTTTATCAAGCCCGTAGGGGGATGTTGGACTCTCTCCCTATGGGATTTGGTTTGGGAGTGTGTTACTCACTTGCTTATATTTTGTCTCAGCAGCTGAAGTCCTCCATTCGGATCTCACAGAGAATGTTGCTGATCTTTTAAGGTTTTTGACAAACTTATTTATGTGTTTTCTCCCCAATTCCAGATCCTAAAAGTTTGGAAGGATCTAAAACTAAAGCCAGGTGACTTGTGGATTGTTAAGAGACATTTATATATAAGGAAATGTTTGGAGACTCAATACAGCATCTATTTTATGTACAGTTTTGCAAAACTTGAAGGAAAAGTCACCCAAATCCACACCAGACACTGCAAAAATGACTAAATGAAAGAAATCTCTGTTTGATTTGTTTCCCTCTTGCGATAACAGTCTAGGGTACTTTTTGATTCAATTACTTTAATTGTAAGGGATATAGATATTTGAAAAGTAGTTTAGCCATTTTGAAGTCATATTTGTCTTTTGTACGTTTTCCATTTTATGTAGAATTGTATGTGTTTACATATGCTGATAAGTCAGCATACCAGCAATTAAGCTAGAAGGCCATTCTGGCCACAGGAGTGTACAGCCAGTACTCTGTAAATATGTCTTATCAATCATTTGTTTTTCACAGTGAAAAGTCATTTTGTAATGAAAAAAGCTGCTCAGCTATTATTTTCTCCACAATGGAGTTTTTGCCTCTTTGGCCAGGACTACCTCCACCTAAGCGTGTGGAGGTTCCAGGTTAAAGGTGATAGCAGGTATGGTTAGTGATCAAAATATTGATCAAAAGAGAGGAGACTGTAATGGAAATTTGTAGGTTCTGTATATAATTGTATTCTATTTTATATGTATTGCACAATGCCCTCACTGTGCACACGGCACTAATAATGTTTTCAGTACATGTTTTGCATTCTTTCGAGTTCTGATTAGAATAAGCCTGCCTATGTAACGCCCCTTGTTACCATAAATGTGCAATTGTAATATTAATGTGATTCCTACGTAATCATGTGTATAAAAGCCTTCAAATGCGTCATAATAAAGGAGAACGGTTATTTGGAAAGATGCTGAGCGTATCTTTTGTGTCTGTTCCCTACTGCAGTAGTTATTAATTTGGAACCACTAATCAATATGAGGATAGAAGTTGCCTATCATCAAAATATCCATTTCAAATTGTACTTCTGTCTTGGTCTGATTCATGGTTTCTGACAGTCCCGCTGCCACCATGAAGACAAAGACAGGTCTGTCGTGCCCATAGTGCCCTTCCTGCAGAATTTGCCAATCCGAATTGGGAGCCCACCACTTCTTCAGCACCCGTACTTCCCCCATTCACTGGCCAACCTGGAATTCAGGTGGAAACAGCTGATTTTACGTCACTTAATTTTTATTTGCTGTTTTTCACGGAAGATCTCTATAGATCTACTGTGGACCAAAGTAATTTGTATGCTGGTCAATTCATCGCCGCTAATTCCCAGTTGCCCTCCCTTGCCCTCCCTTGCCAGAGATTGGAAACCAATTATGGTTTCCGAATTTAAGACCTATCTGGGCCTATCCCTCGACATGGGCATAGTTGCAGTCATATTGGTCCATTGACCCAATTTACCATATGCCCCTGTTCTCTGCCTCCATGGCCAGGGAACAATATGAGCAGATTTTGCGGTTCATGCACTTCAACGACAATGAACTCTGTCATCCTTGTGGAGACCGTGGAGACCCTGGATACAATCGGCTCTACAAAATTAAACCACTTCAACCAACGTTTTGCAGCCTTGTTTACTCCCGATCAAGTAGTCTGCGTTGATGAGTCTCTGATTAAATTTTCTGGTCACTTGTCTTTCAAACCGTATCTTTTCAGCAAGTGTGCCAGATATGGGGTCAAGATGTATAAGCTTTGTGACAGGGCCACATGCTATACATGTAGTTATATGGTTTACAAGGGAAGAGATAGTCACGTAGAGCCATAGAACTGCCCAGATTACATAGGGAGTGCTGTCAAGATTGTGTGGGACTTGGTGTCACCCTTATTCGGAATTATTACACAAGCATGCCACTTTTTAGTCACTTGTCTGATCATCAGATTGGTGCATGTAGCACCGTGCGATCTAATCACCAGGGTTTACCCCAGAGGCTTGTAGATTTCTGTCTTAGGCTGGGGGAGAGAGCCTGCTTGAAGTGTAATAATTTTCTCGCTGTGAAGTGGAGGGATAATAAGAATGTTTTCGTTCTGGCCTCCCTTCACGCAGACACGACGGTCCAAATTACTACGGCGACTGATGTTGTGGAGAAACCCCTCTGTGTCCACGAATATAACCAAAATATGGGAGGGGTGGACCTCAACAACCAGTTGTTGGCGCCGTACCCAGTTGCCCATAAGGCCAGACGCTGGTACAAAAAAGTGTCTGCTTATTTATTTCAGTGGGCTATGCTGAATGCTCATGTGCTATACAGAGCTTCAGGATGGACTGGATCCTTCCTTAAATTCCAGGAAGAGATTGTCAGAGCTCTTCTGTATCCAGACGGTGCTTCACCTCACCTTCCTAATCAAAATGCAGTAAGCCGGCTGCATGAGAGGCACTTTGCATATGTCCTCCCTAGTACTCCTGCCCAACGAGCCCCCCAAAGAAGATGTCGTGTCTGTAGCAAGTGCGAATATAGGCGTGACACCTGCTATTTTCCCTCCTGTCCTGACAATCCTGGTCTTTGCATTGGTGAATGTTTTGAACGCTATCATACATTAGTGGAGTTTTAGCGTAGGGTACAGTACTGCACAGAATAGGACAAATTTCACAGGGTCTCCCAAGATGCCATCGCATTTTGAGAGACCCGAACCTGGAACCAAACCGTTAGTTACAAATGAAAGTGTAAAAATTATATATATAAAAAATGTAAAAAACAAAAATAGTTGCTGCTTTATTGTTCTCTCTCTCTCTCTCTCTCTCTCTATTGTTCTGCTCTTTACTGTATTCTATTCTGCAATGTTTTATTGTTATTACGTTTTATCATGTTTGCTTTTCAGATATGTACTTTTTGTATATTTTAATGTTTACTGTGTTTTATTGTTAACCATTTTTTTGTTTTCAGGTACGCCATTCAGCTGCAGCGCGGATTTATTTATCTTGACAGCAACAGCGTTTGCTCCTACGATACATAAAGCTGTGACTCCAGCGATGTCGTGGTTAATTTCACCACTACAGTTAAAAAAAAAAAATGGTGCATGTATACCCATCATTATAAGTGGGTGGATGAAGGGAGGTATTCTAATGGTGGGTCTACCCACCAATCAATCTCTTTTTTTGTTCAGCCCACAGACCGCATGAAAAAAAAAAAAAGATTGCAATATATGCCCAACAAGGACCAGCAACGTACTGGTATGTTGCTGGACTTTGAGTGGTTATACCAGAACGAGGCCTGCGGGTTTAGGCATCATCTTGGTATCATTATTTTCAACCAGTGGTCGGCTTTCATGTAAAAGCAATCTTAGCGGCTAATTAGCCTCTAGACTTCTTTTACAAGCTGTGGGAGGGAACGTTTCCCACCCCCCACCGTCTTCCATGGTTTTCTCTGGCTCTCCTGTCCCAACAGGGAACCTGCTAATCATAGAGCTGATCAGAGACCAGAACAGCTCCAATCATCTCTATGGCCTAAGAAACCAGAAACTATGAGCATTTTATGACTTCGATTTTGCCTTTTATAAACAGCGCCACTGGGAAATTGGGAAAGCATTTTATCACATCGATCTTGGTGTGGTCAGATGCTTTGAGGGAACACAAGTGTCAGTCTGGCGTCATATGTAAACAGCAATTGCACCATGCATGTGAGGTATCACCGCAAAAGGTCAGATCGAGGGCTGAGAGCTGCAAACTACTCACCATGCCTCTCAGCAAATAGCTTTGGGTCTCTACTTTCCAAAATGGGTAATTGGGGGGGGGGGGGGGGGTTGTGCTATCTTGGCATTTTATGGCCTTTGAAACTGTGATAGGTAGTGAGGAGTAAAATCAAAAGTTTACACCCTTAGAAATCCTGAAGGCGGTGATTGGTTTTCGGGGTCCTGTACTCGGCTAGGTACCCAAAAAGTCACACATATGTGGTATCCCCGTACTCAGGAGAAGCAACAGAATGTATTTTGAGGTGCAATTCCATATATGCCCATGGCATGTTTGAGTAACATATCATTTAGTGACAACATTGTGCAAAAAAAAATAAAAGTTTCTCTAATTTTCCCGCAACTTGTGGCAAAATATAAAATATTCCATGGACTCAACATGCCTATCAGCAAATAGCTTGGGGTGTCTACTTTCCAAAATGGGGTCATTTGGGTGTGGGGGGGGGGGGGTTGTGCTATCTGGGCATTTTATGGCCTTCAAAACTGTGATAGATAGTGAGGAGTGAAATCAAAAATTTACGCCCTTAGAAATCCTGAAGGAGGCGATTGGTGTTCGGGGTCCCGTATGCTGGTAGGCTCCCAAAAAGTCCCACGCATGTATCCCCGTACTCAGGAGAAGCAGCAGAATGGATTTTGGAGTTTAATTCCACATATAACCATGGCATGTGTGAGCAATTTATCATTAAATGACAATTTCCTTGGGGTGTCTAATTTCCAAAATGGGGTAATTTGGGGGGGGGGGGGTTGTACTGCCCTGCTATTTTATCACGTCAAGAAATTAGGCAGTCATAAAACTAAAAGCTGCGTAAATTCCAGAAAATGTACCCTAGTTTGTAGTCACTATAACTTTTGCGCAAACCAATAAATATACGCTTATTGACTTTTTTTTTTACCAAAGACCTGTGGCTGAATACATTTTGGACTAAATGTATGACTAAAATGTAGTTTTCTAAATTTCTGGGCTTTTTCCTTTTATATCGCAAAAAATAGAAATTGCAGAGGCAATCAAATACCATAAAAAGAAAGCTCTATTTGTGGGGGAAAAAAAAGGACGCAAATTTTGTTTGAGTACTGCATTGCATGCCTGTGCAATTACCAGTTACAACAGCGTAGTGCCAAACTGTAAAAAGTCCTTTGGTCTTTAGGCAGCCAAATGGTCCAGGGCTGAAGTAGTTAAAAAAAAAATCTTATTTATTTTACCTTTTATTTTTACACTGTTTAAAAAAAAAAAAAAATGTGTCACTTTTATTTCTATTACAAGGAATGTAAACATCCCTTGTAATAGAAAAAAAGCATGACAGGTCCTCTTAAATATGAGATCTGGGGTCAAAAAGACCTCATATTTACACTTGGCCCTTTAGAGCTGTGGGCGGAAGTGACATTTTGCTTCCGACCCTGCAATGTCATGGAGACGGGAGGGGGCCATCTTCTCCTCATTCGTCTCTATGCCCAGCCAGCAGAAGGACCCGATCGCATCCGCCGCTGCCGACTGCTCCGGTAAGCGGCGGAGGGAACCGGAGCGAGGCGGACTCTCTCCCGCCGCTGATAAAAGTGATCTTGCAGCGAATCTGCCACAGAGGCCACTTTTATCTTGAAACGGACCACCGGCTGGACACGACGATACCGGGGTTATGGCAGCTAGCTGCTGCCATAACAACGGTATCCCCCTTCAAAATAAGGACTATATCGGCGTGTGGTGGTCCGGAAGTGGTTAATAAAAGCATTTTTGTACTGTGTGTCACCGGCGCAATCAATACATAGATTGTGAATAAATAAGTCTGACATGACTGTGCAAAAAAAAATAAAAAATTATTATGGAACAATACATAACATTTATATATTAATGTTTCGGTTGGTTCCTAAAAAGTGGTTATTCCCTGCCAGTGCTAGATACATGTTTGGGTGCTGTACACTTTGTATATATAGCACTGTCACTTCATGGTGGACTTATTTATTCACAATCTATTGATTGATGATGTTAACAGAAGCATAGGATTTATAATATTTTACAGATTGGTTTGCGCAGTTACTCTTGTGTACTAATAAAAACCTATATGGTGTCACTAAAGTGCTCCGTGCAAAGTATTGTTAAAGGCAGGGCTGGACTGGGACAAAAATTTGGCCCTGGACTTCATCCAGACCAGCCCACTTTAATTTTCAAAAAAAAAAGCACAAAAACAGTATATAAAACTATACGTAATTGTGCAAAAAAAACATAAGTAGCATAACAAAAGAAGTCCTCACTAACCTCTTTTATTATCTCACTTATTCTCCTCTGTATTTTTCTCATCTTTCTCGCATCACAACGTGAAGTTCAGGGCAAGCTGCACAGACATTACTTTGTCACTGAAACCGGCCCACTGAGCCATCGGCCCACCGGGAAACTCCCTGTAGTCTCAATAGCCAGTACATGCCTGGGTAAAGGGATCTTCTCCCATGGACAATATAGATCACAGACAAGAAGTGCTCTGTGCTGGAAGTTATCTTGTGCAAATATGATTTAACAACGCTTTTCTGGTGGGGGATAGTGGCCCTTTAGGTGGGTCCTAGTAGTTCCTATAATGGCCTCCTCTTGTCTCTGTGCCGCTTACATGTCTCCCGGGGTCAGTATTATACCCTCCACACTCCTCTCCCTGGTACATGGACTCCGCTCCCTGGATCACTTCCTGCCCAGCCTGGCACACCGCACACTTCACCGCATTCAGTCAGAGAGCAGCCCAGAATCTGTTTGTGTAGTTTTACTGAGGGGTTAAACTTAAATGGGGATTGGGAATATAGGATGCCAGGGGCGTAACTAGAAATCACAGGGCCCCATACCAAAATGTTGTTGCACAGTATCCAGGCAACAGCTTATATTAATTTTGAACAACAAAAAAAATGTAAATAACCATATAATAAATATAATGCAAAATTGAAAACATGCTGTGTACTACTTTTATCACTTGCCACAAGTTGCGGATTGTCCACATGCCATGTCACCTGCCACAAGTTGTAGATTGTTACTTGCCAAGACTAAACTCTAAACTGCAGCAACAACTGTTCCCCTATTTGAGGCTCCAGCTCCTGTCACGTCAGCTCTGAGACTCGATTTCGACGTGACTCACTGACGTCACTCGCCTGAGACTCGAGTCTGACGTGACTCACTGACGTCACTCGCCTGAGACTCGAGTCCGACGTGACTCACTGTGACTGACGTCCCTCTTTGCTAGACTCCAGATGTCCCAGGTGCTAGCAACAAGTGCAGGGAAGAGGCTCCATCCACCTCCTCTGGCTCCTGGTCAGTGCGGCCGCTGGGTAATAACACTAGATGAGTCTTTCTCTTGGCGCCAGTGATCGGCTGACGGTAGAGAGAGGCTCGGGCAGAGGCAGTGCAAGTGACAACATGTCAGTGTGGTATCCGCCCCTGCACCGGGCCCCACTCGCCTGCGGCCCCCGTAGCGCCCTCATGGGTTGCTATGGCGGTAGTTCTGCCCCTGCCAGATGCCCACTTCATCCTTTCCTTTCTTCTGCCTCCTACACAACTCTTGCTTGCAGAAACTCTCCTCTTCCTCCAGCACAAACTCGTAGAACTACAGGTCCCAGGATCAGCTAGCTAGCACAATATTTGGTTGATCTGGCACAGACTTGCACAGCCAGATAGAGAGAACCGCCCTTTGCAGGCAGAGGCCCTGGACCCCTTTAGTGTAGCAAAAATGTCCCTGTGCTAGCTATCTCACTTGTGGCTACTGAGTAGGGTTGCCACCTTCAAGCCAAACCCAAACACTTTAGCAGCCTGGGACACCTCTGGGTGCCCCAAGGAGAATAGTAATGAGGTGCGCATAGCGTGCTGCAGCAAATGGTGGGTGTGACCAAATTACTCTTGCTGACATAATCACCCTGTCCTCCAGAGATGCCAAACCTGCCACCAGATGGCTGCTGTAGCTCTTGGACAGCAACGGATTTGTGTGTGACAATCTTAGTTACTTGGGGAGCCACAGCCTGGTCTGAATAATGTGTCTGGGTTTCAGTTGGCCTGAAACCTGGACACATGATTCAAAACCCAAACTGTCAGGGTGAATCTCGTACAGGTGGCAACCCTACTACTGAGCCCAGTATCACCTCTTCGGGCACTGCCAGCCCTCCAGGCTGCAGCTGCCCCTTTCTCCTGCCCACTCCACAGTCCTCCTGACTGACCTTGCATCCATCCCACACTGCTCCCAGTCCCATCAGGCATACTCTTCAGTCCTCTGACTGTGAACTCCCCAGCCCACATGGCTGCTTCCTCCATGGAGACTCCCAGGCAGTGTTCTCCTGCTGTTCTCAACCTTGCTCCCGATGCCTTCAGTTGAAACTCTAGGGAATATCGCTGCCATCTATGATGTGCTCTGTCACTAACATCACACTGAAATGTTTGGTATCTCTGAGTCCACTGTAGCAGTTTTATCACCTGTTGGCCCTGCCAGTACAGCTATTTTTCCAGTTCCTGTAGGAGGGTGACAACACTCCATATTCTGAAGTGAAATGACACAGCAGCGTCAGTGTAGGCAGGGTAGTCTTAGGTAAGTAAGATTTTATGATTTGCATATAAACAGCTTGTTGATCAGACTCACGCTGTATGAGAACTTGGTGTGGTCCGCTATGACATGGATTTTTGAGAGGGAATTTAACTTTTGTAATTCTGTCTGTAGAAGTGTAAGGCAAGAGACATGGATGAGATCTTAGGATGGGGGAGTCTTAAAGTGAATGTAAACCCAATGTCATCCTAGGGCAGCCCAGTGGTGTAGTGAGTAGCACTCTCACCTAGCAGTAAGAAGGGTCGCTGGTTCGTATCCCAACCATGACACTACCTGCCTGGAGTTTGCATGTTCTCCCTGTGCCTGCGTGGATTTCCTCTGGGTACTCTTATTTCCTCCAAAATCCAAAGACATGCAGGTCGGTTAATTGACCTCTGTCCAAATTCGGCCCTAGTATATGAATGGGGACCTTGGATTGTGGGGACCGATGTGAGTGTACAATGTACAGGGATAAAGACAATTTTAGACACTCACTCAGGTTGAACTGGATGGGTTGGTGTCTTTATTAAACCCAACTAAAACTATCCTTTCTAAACTACTGCCATAGGGGTTATCTATAAGAATATACACACCTCCTGCATGTATATTTACATGTCAAATGTTATGAGACCCTAAAACTGCAGATTCTGTGGGTGGGTCTGTTGTCTGGAGCTTGGTGGGTGGACTCAGGATGTCAGTAGACTCCCCGCCCACCTCTACACTCCCCTTATCAATATGCATTTTCTCCTGTGTATTTCTTACACTGAACTTCTGCTATGATCTCTAATATCCATTGAAAAGACAGGAAAGTAACCTCATGACTTCAGCATGTCCAATTATGCTGAGGTGTAGAACATCCAATCCTGGCAGAGCAGCAAAAGAAAGGAGTGGGAGGGAATTAAAAAATAATGCATGTCTCTTAGGCCAGTGCACTAGATATGTAAATCACATGTCACTCACAGCAAGGGGGAGGATTTGACAAAGTTTTTCTCTGTCAAGATTTTATCTCACTGAATAAAGGAGGATTGCTCAGAGCTGGATTAACTCTTTGTGGCAAGACTGGGCTCAAATGGTAGGAAATCTTATACTCTACATTATGACATCCAAAAAAAAAATAAATAAATTCAGGTTTACATCCACTTTAATTGTTAAAAAAAAATATAAGAATAGCTTCAATAACACAGACTATTATTATCAGCGAGCCCATGATAATGGATCATAAAAGAGAAGAACCTTATGAACAGGGGCGTAACTAGAAATCACAGGGCCCCATAGCGAAATGTTGCATGGGCCCCCCCCCCCACAAAAAAAAATGAACTAATGCCATTGGACAACAGATTACCACACTCATGTAGCACAGTACCCAGGCAACAGCTTATATTAATTTCATCCAACAAAGTATGCAGTATACTGTATGCAGCCCCTGAAGGACACACATGCATATCCCTATCAGTACAGGCCCCCCCTCAGTGCAGACACCACCCTCAGTGCAGGACATCCCCAGCAGTGCAAACCCACCCCTCTCAGTGCAGACCCCCTCAGTAGTACCGACCACCCAGCAGTGCAGACACCCCCCTTAGTACATACACCCCACTTAGTGCAGACCCCCCCATCAGTACAGACACTCCCCACCTCAGTGCAGACCCCCCCAGCAGTACAGACACCCCCACCTCAGTGCAGACCCCCCCAGCAGTACAGACACCCCCCATTACAGACCCCCCTCAGTGCAGACACCCCCAATCAGTACAGACCCCCCACCCAAGTGCAGACCCCCCAGCAATGCAGACATCCCCCTTAGTACCCACACCCCCCATTACAGACCCCCCAGCAGTACAGACCCCCCCAGCTTTGCAGACAACCCCCTCAGTACAGACTCCCCCTCAGTAGTGCAGGGCCCCAAGCAGTGCAGGCCCTCCCTCAGTAGTGCAGACCCCCACCTCAGTAGTGCAGACCCCCACCTCAGTAGTGCAGACCCCCACCTCAGTAGTGCAGACCCCCACCTCAGTAGTGCAGACCCCCACCTCAGTAGTGCAGACTCCCCCTCAGTAGTGCAGACCCCCACCTCAGTAGTGCAGACTCCCCCTCAGTAGTGCAGACTCCCCCTCAGTAGTGCAGACCCCCCCTCAGTAGTGCAGACCCCCCCCCTCAGTAGTGCAGACTCCCCCTCAGTAGTGCAGACCCCCCCTCAGTAGTGCAGAGCAGACCCCCCCCAGTATTGCAGAGCAGACCCCCCCCAGGAGTGCAGAACAGACCCCCCTCAGTAGTGCAGAGCAGACCCCCCCCCCCCAGTAGTGCAGAACAGACCCCCCTCAGTAGTGCAGAGCAGACCCTCATGTAGTGCAGAGCAGACCCTCCTAGTAGTGCAGAGCAGACCCCCCCTCAGTAGTGCAGAGCAGACCCCCCCCCAGTAGTGCAGAGCAGACCCCCCCTCAGTAGTGCAGAGCAGACCCCCCCAGTAGTGCAGAGCAGATCCCCCCTCAGTAGTGCAGAGCAGATCCCCCCTCAGTAGTGCAGAGCAGACCCCCCCTCAGTAGTGCAGAGCAGACCCCCCCTCAGTAGTGCAGAGCAGACCCCCTCAGTAGTGCAGAACAGACCCCCCCCCAGTAGTGCAGAGCAGACCCCCCCTCAGTAGTGCAGAGCAGACCCTCCTAGTAGTGCAGAGCAGACCCCCCTCAGTAGTGCAGAGCAGACCCTCCTAGTAGTGCAGAGCAGACCCCCCCCCTTGTAGTGCAGAGCAGACTCTCCTAGTAGTGCAGAGCAGACCCCCCACTCAGTAGTGCAGAGCAGACCCCCCCCTCAGTAGTGCAGAGCAGATCCCCCCCCCTCAGTAGTGCAGAGCAGACCCCCCCCCCCTCAGTAGTGCAGAGCAGACCCTCCTAGTAGTGCAGAGCAGACCCTCCTAGTAGTGCAGAGCAGACCCCCCCCCTCAGTAGTGCAGAGCAGACCCCCCCCCCCTCAGTAGTGCAGAGCAGACCCCCCTCAGTAGTGCAGAGCAGACCCCCCTCAGTAGTGCAGAGCAGACCCCCCCTCAGTAGTGCAGAGCAGACCCCCCCCCCTCAGTAGTGCAGAGCAGACCCCCCCCCCCTCAGTAGTGCAGAGCAGACCCCCCCCTCAGTAGTGCAGAGCAGACCCCCCCCCTCAGTAGTGCAGAGCAGACCCCCCCCCTCAGTAGTGCAGAGCAGACCACCCCTCAGTAGTGCAGAGCAGACCCCCCTCAGTAGTGCAGAGCAGACCCTCCTAGTAGTGCAGAGCAGACCCCCCCCCCCTCAGTAGTGCAGAGCAGACCCCCCCCCCTCAGTAGTGCAGAGCAGACCCCCCCCTCAGTAGTGCAGAGCAGACCCCCCCCCCTCAGTAGTGCAGAGCAGACCCCCCTCAGTAGTGCAGAGCAGACCCCCCCCTCAGTAGTGCAGGGCAGACCCCCCCTCAGTAGTGCAGAGCAGACCCCCCCCTCAGTAGTGCAGAGCAGACCCCCCCCCTCAGTAGTGCAGAGCAGACCCCCCCCCCCTCAGTAGTGCAGAGCAGACCCCCCCCCCTCAGTAGTGCAGAGCAGACCCCCCCCCTCAGTAGTGCAGAGCAGACCCCCCCCCCCTCAGTAGTGCAGAGCAGACCCCCCCCTCAGTAGTGCAGAGCAGACCCCCCCTCAGTAGTGCAGAGCAGACCCCCCCTCAGTAGTGCAGAGCAGACCCCCCTCAGTAGTGCAGAGCAGACCCTCCTAGTAGTGCAGAGCAGACCCCCCCTCAGTAGTGAAGAGCAGACCCCCCCTCAGTAGTGCAGAGCAGACCCCCCCCCCCTCAGTAGTGCAAAGCAGACCCCCCTCAGTAGTGCAGAGCAGACCCTCCTAGTAGTGCAGAGCAGACCCCCCCCTCAGTAGTGCAGAGCAGACCCCTCCCCCCCTCAGTAGTGCAGAGCAGACCCCCCCCCCCCTCAGTAGTGCAGAGCAGACCCCCCCTTACATACCTCACAACAGCGCTGACATTCTCCACATACAGCGGTGTGTGTTCCTCGAGGCTCGAGCGCAGGCTCCTCCTCCTCTGTGCATGTAAACAGAGAGGAGGGGAGGTGGCTTAGGTCCACGCTGCTGCGTCCCTCAGCCTGCGCTCGAGCACAGAAGGCACAGGTGCTAGTGGTGCGGCTGCCGCTACTCAAGGGTGTCACCCCGCTGGCGGGTGTCACCCGGTGCGGCCCGCACCCGCGTAGCAAAGCCACTCACCGGGCCCTCGATGGGCTGCGGGCCCCATAGCGCCCGATTGGGTCGCTATGGCGGTAGTTCCGCCACTGCTTATGAAGAGAAGCTACAGTGATATGGTTTTACTTCAATAATTGTAGCAGGAATTGAGAAACCGCAATGCATTATTTATAATAAAGTTCTATCAGCCGAATCCATGAAGCCCAACAAACTGAAATGTCATTTTGATACCAAACATCCAAGCTTTGCTGGCAAGAATAGCCAGTATTTTAAAAACAGAGCTGATGTGTCAAGGAAAGTAGACTTGATACTGGCGGGAAGTACCACAAGCAAAACCTAGCAGCTGTTGAAGTTTCATATTTGGTGTCTCTCAGAATCGCCAGAGCTAAGAAACCTGTCAGGGCTGGGCTCAGCCCTTCCTCCTCTGAGCTGGCCACTCAGCTGTCAGCTAATTGCCAGCTCCTATCTCTCTACAGGTACTCAGCTGTTGATATCCTGCTTGTTAGTCCTGCCTACGTAAGCCGTCCAGCCCAGAGGATCTCTGCCTTCACCTTCACATCACAGAGATGTTCTTCTGCATTCCTGTTAAAAGTCTTGCTTGGCTGACATCCCTTCTGGCTCCAGATCCTGCTTGCTGTTTTACTAAGCTCATCTCCGGCTCCCTGACGTTTGGCTTGTCTGACTATCTGTTCCGGTTCCTGAACTCTGGCTATGTTTTGACTACGTTTGTTCTATTTACTTTTATTATTAAACAAGTGTGATTTAACTGTACTTCTGTCTCGGGCTGATTTCATGGTTTCTGACAAAACCTCATACCATTGCTGAGGATTTGCTGTTGCCAGCAGTCAAAGACATTGTTAGAGTTATGATTGGAGCTGAATTTGTTATGAAATTGAGTGCAATTTCCTTACCTAATGACACTGTCAGCAGGAGAATAGATGACACGTCTGCTGATATTATTGATCAGGTAATCCAGGAAATGAAATCTGCTCCACTTGGAATATTTTAACACAGGTAATGTTTATTCAATGAACTGTACATTACACTTGAAAATGTAAAGTATACATCTTAAGCAGAAACACATTAAAACAGGTTATACAATCATGCTGGTATGTTCTCAGTATTACATCCCAAGTAGGGAGTTCTCATCCAAACTGTTATCAGTTTATTTCAATGTAAGAACCAAATCACAGACTAATTTAGTCAGTAAGCTTCATATGAATCCATGTATCCTATATAAAGAGGGATCAATCACGCAGGTCTATTGATTCCGAGTTCCAGGTTTATTTGATAGGTAAAAAGGGGGGGGGGGGAGAAATGAGGAAAGGGGGGAGAAGTAGGGAAAGAGGGCAGATGGGGGGGGGGGATATTTAGAGGAGCACAATCAGATATCTATTAATCTGATCCATGAGGAATCCAAAGGAAAAGGGGAGGGGAGTCAGAAGGAAGATAAAAGGGTGAGGAGGGGACCCGGTCCATTGACATGCTACAGGGTTTGGTACCTCCATAAGGCAGAGTCATCTACAGTGTGGGGTAGGGTCGATACCTCCAACATTGATCTGTTAATCTCCCAAGGGGGGGAACATCAGAGTACTTTTATATTGTGCGTTGTCTAGCCTCAACCCAAGCCGCCCATATCTTGTCGAACTTCTGGGGGCAGTTCGCCACGCTTTTACCGTAGGGGGATCCGATAGCTTCTATCTGAACAAGATCTCTTTTCTGGCATAGTAAGCTGTGTAAAACACAAACGATTTGGTATGTTTATTGGTTACCAGGCTATCTGTTACACCCAGGAGAAACACCAGTGGGTCCACAGCTAGGTGCAGTCCCGCCAATCCGTTTATATCTTGAACCACTGCTCGCCAGTAAGTCTGGAGGATTGGGCATGAACAAACTACTTGAAAGAAAGTTCCCACCGACTGACTGCATTTAATACATGTATCTTCAACTCCTGGATAGATAGTGGATAGTCTATGAGGGGTATAGTACGCTCTATGTAGAAATTTCACTTGCACAAACCTTGCGAGATCATAAGGGGAATCAATTGCTGCAGGTCCTCCGACCAATCCTCCTCAGTTAACTCTGGGATATCTAATTGCCATTTGTTGAACAATGGGAGAATTTTGGAGGTGTCTTTACAGGTAAGTCTGTAGAATATGGAGGATAGTGTATGATCTACGTCAGAGGCCGTAAGCAGGAATTCCACTGAATGTGTAGCAAGGTTTATCCAGTCAGGGAACTGTGCTCAAGCCGCCTGTCTAAGCTGTATATACATGAAGAACATCCAGGGGGTAGCTGATGTTTGCTTTTCAGTTCTGCGAAGGAGAGAAGGTGTCCCTCCTTATAAATTTGACGCAATGTCCGGAATTCGTACCTGGCTTAGACCTGAGGGTCTGGAACAGATTGGAAGTGCGGCATTGTGGGGTTACCCCACAGTGGGGTATATGGGGAGATGGCATTTCGGTTGTTAAGGTATATAGACACCTGCTGCCAAACCCTAACCCTCGTTTTCATGGGTGTAGTAACTTAAGGACTATATTTCGGCCCTCTGTACACCAGATTACTAAGTTCCGAGTATGAACCCAGAATCGCAGCCTCTAGGTTAACCACCAGGTTGGTGTTATCTTGAGTGATCCACCTGCACACAGAAACAAATACCGCCGCCCAATAGTATTTCTTAAAGTTTGGTAGGGAGAGGCCTCCATCCGTGAGTGACAACTGTAGTGTATGTTTAGCTACCCTTGGTGCTGCCCCCGCCCAGACAAAAGAGGTAATAGCTTTTTCCAGTTTGACAAAGAAAGAACTTGGGATGGGGCCGGGGTATGCGGAAAGGTGTATAGGAATTTGGGGAGAAAGGACATTTTAATTAGGTTCACCCTCCCCACCAGAGTCAGTGGAAGTGTTTTCCACATCGAGCAGTGCTGAATAAATTGTTGTAGTATAGGGTTGTTATTATCAACTAGGTAGCTTTGTAGGTCGGTTTGTATTTGAATACCTAGATATTTGACTTTCATAAACCGTTTGGGGGGGGGGGGGGCATTGGTGCGGGGGAGTTCGTCAAAGAGAACAGGAGTGATTTCTCCCAATTCACTCTGACCCCAGAAAACACCCCAAATCTGGTCAATAATGGTCAGGGCTGCTCTCAGAGAATTTTGGTCATAATGTAGGTATAAGAGCATATCGTCTGCGTATAAAGAAACTTTTTCAGTTAGGGGAGGGAATGAAATACCTCTCACTTTCGCTGCAGCTTTGAGTAGCACCACCAGAGCGAAAAGAGCCAGGGATAGAGGACAGCCCTGTCTGGTGTCTCAACGGAGTGGGAATGAGGCCGATAGGACTCCGTTTACATGTATTCTGGCCCTTGGATTTGAATATAATAGGCGCAGCCACATTATAAACTTGGTTCCTATTCCAAATTTACGCAAAATAAGCCACAGATATTCCCACTCCACCGAGTCAAAGGCTTTCTCTGCGTCTAGGTGGCCCCCCCCTCGGCAGTTGGGCTCGCAATTACAGTGAACAGTCTTCTCAGATTAATATTGGTTCCTTTGCCTGGCATGAAGCCAGTCTGGTCCCCATGTATCAAAGATAGGGTGAACGTATTGAGCCGGGTTGCTAGAGCCTTGGCAAGTACAGTTCAGGGTCCTTGCCAGGCTTAGGAATCCCAATGACAGCCCTGGACATAGAGGGAGGCAGGGAGGCAGGGAGGCAGAGTCAAAAGAGGTGGACAGGACCTCGAGTAGTCTGGCGGCAAGGGTCTCCGCGTGTGCCTTATAGAATTCTACAGGGAACCCGTCGTCACCCGGGGTCTTTCCTGACTGAAGGGAGTTGATGGCATTTCGGAGCTCTTTGAGGGTGAGTGGAGCATCGAGTCTCTCACAGGCCACTACTGAGGGCAACTCAATGGCTTTCACATCTGTTTGAAGATCAGCATCAGAGTACTGGGCTGAGGGCTCTGGGCGTATATAAGTCCTCGTAGAACAAGGCGAAGCAGTTATTTCTCTAGGGTCAGACAGCAACTGTCCCGAAGTATCTTTAATATTAGCCACCGAGGTTGACAGGGATTGCTCCCTAGACAACCATGCTAGAGGTCCACTCACCCTGCTGGAAGATGCGCTGTGCCTGGTGTAGCAACAGCTTCTTTGTGGCCACTACCCAAAGGAGTGCCACCTCGCGCACCGCACACTGTAAATCTATTCTTTGGACCTCCTCTCTGTTGGCAGAGTATTGCACCTCTATTTAAGCAGCCCTACGCCCAGCCTGGTGCCGAGTGCGGCTGATGGCGGTTTGCTAGTGCTCCCTGACGTGGTACTTGAAACTCTTCCAGCCAGAAGCGGGTAATGTGGCTGGTGGATTGGCAGTCCAAAATTCTTGTATAGCTAGGTCCGCTCCCGGGGTTATAAGGTCGTCTGGGACCCAGGAGCGGGAGAGACTCCAGAGACAGTTGGTGGGGGCAGGATTCATGTTTTCCACTTGGAATATTTAGCATCCAGCTTGATGAATCTACAGATGTTACAAAATGTTCTCTTTAAAGTCGCCATCATGAATATACCTCACGTAAACCAGTAAATGAGGAGTTTCATTTTCGCAAACCTCTTGAAACAACAACTTTTGCACGTGATGTATTTGACACAATTGGTTAATTTCTGGAAAAACACGAGATCTCTTGGGAAAAGGTTTGTGGTGATTGCACAGATGATGTTCCAGCTACGCTAGGATGTCAGTCTGGATTTCAACATTTGGTATTGAATGAATCACCAAAAGCCATTGAAACTCACCTGTATGATTCATCCACAAATGTTAACAACAAAGACGCTGTCACAAGAGTTACAAGAAGTAATAAAAAGCATCATAAGTGCCGTCAATTTTGTAAAAGCGAGTGCTTTAAAGAGGAAGTAAACCCTGATGAGTTTACTTCCTCTTTCATTCCCTGCAAAGGCAAAGCATAATGGACTACTATGCATCACATAGTAGCCCATTATGTGTCACTTACCTGACACAGGAGCCAGCGAAGTTGCCGCTGTCCCCTGTAGTCCGCCGCATCCATCTTGTTGGTGGGGTCTCGCAGCTCCGCCGCTGTCATTCGGCGAAGCCGCGATGACGTCACTCCTGCGCATGCGCACGGGAGCGGACACACGCGGCAGCTCCGTCGCTGAGAATGCCGTGCTCAGTGCGCCTGCGCGCCGCTGTCTACGACGCATGCGCCGTAGACAGCGGTGCCTGTTTTCGGGCAAATATCTCCTAAACCATATAGGTTTAGGAGATATTGCTTGGACCTACAGGTAAGCCTTAATCTAGGCTTACCTGTAGGTCAAAGTGGTTTGTAAGGGTTTACAACCACTTTAAATAGTCTACTCTTTTTGAAACTTTGTAATGAATTGAAAGCTTCCTCTAATCTTCTGTTATTAATAAAGTAATATAGTGCAGCGCTGATGAAAATGAAACAAACAATGAGATTATTTCCAAAAAATTGATACAATATATAAATGTGCAGATAAATACACAAGTTAAGATTGCCCAACAATAATGAAAAATGTAAGCAAACCAACAGTGTTAGTGCATATAGTCCATATAATATGGCAAAGAATAATGTGACTGAATCTGGGTGAAATGGTTGTCTGTAAATAATCCACCACCGTAAGGAAAAAGGCTTACCAGACAGGTTGAACCCAGCTAGGTGTATGCCTGATGGGTCAACCAAGCTTTTGGTGTAACACACCCAAGGAAAGGTACAGGAACCACGACTTCCAATATAGATCAATGTGGTAGGGATCCGTTAAAATAGTGACATCAGTAGGTATCATGACCGAAATTCATAAGCAGTTACTCCCAATATGACATATGGCAAAAGGAGAAAAAAAATGGGGCCACATAGGGGGTCATTTACTATAGCGCCAGGAAGTACTGGGCACTATTGCAAATAGCGTGCATTTTAGCCAAGTAAAAGTTTAACAGGCGAATGTGCACATGAATATGAGTGTTATTAGCCACGAACAAGCAGTAGTAAATTTGAAAATCTGCGCTAATTAACGCCTCCGCATATACGCGAATGCATATTTTTTTCAAGTAATTATATAGCACTGCACTGTAACCATGATCCATGTATGTGAAAGAAACATTTTTATGTGAGATGTACTCTACTTTGTGTGCATCTGTTGATGTATATTGCAATTAATATTCCTAGATTTTTTTCCTTCTTTTGCTAACAAATGCAGTTATGAATAATTATTACATAGTAATGTCTGCTATTCTGTAAAGTTACATGTATTAAACATTTAGGTTACCTATTTGTTGTATGTTGTATTTTATTTTTGATTTAGGTGGCTATAAAGCCGTATTTATTAATGTTCATTCTTTAATCATACTATACTATTACGCAGGTCTTGTACTTAGCACAATGGCTTAGTGGTCTACTCAGCTGTACAAGTTCAAATACCAGCTGACCCACCATTCACCAGCTGTGTTTATTTTTTCAGTGCACAAGCAAATTAAAATAAACAAATAGATATGTAATCTGCCCGTTAGCTAGTGTGTGGTGTTTGGAATGTCACAGCATAATAGTAATGAATACATATTATTGCATGCCTTTGAATATAATACAATCAGCCAAATTAAAGTGCATTGGCTAATTGGCATTCACCTATTTTCAGCATATGCTGCTTTGGCTAATTGGCTAATTGTCATTTGCCTTTTTTCACCAATTCAATCTTTTAGTATCTCTTTGTGGGATTTGAACCCATGAGTCCTTCAAAGCCTGAGTTGTTCAAGTTAGAAGTGCTGACCACTAGCCTATTGGATGTAGCACAATCATACATAGAAATTACATTTACTAGTGTTTGATGTTTCTTCTCCCCGAGCTATCTCTCCTCCCACCGCCGTCTTCTCCCGCTGATGTGTTCTTCCGCACAGCTGGTTATCCACTAATAAAAAAAAAAGCCGCTCTTCTTCTTTGGCGGTCTTCTGGAGCCATCCAATAATGTCACCCGGAAAGTCTGCTCCATGGCTGTGTAAGAGATGCCTCACAGCGGGTGACAACACATCGGAGGAAGACCGCCGCAGAAGAGCATCTTTTTTTTTTTATTAGCGGGTAACCGGCGGTGCAGAAGAACACAACAGATGGAGAAAATGGCGGTGGCAGGAGAGACGGCTCTGGGAGAATACAGCTCGGGAAGAAGATGGAGGAGGGAGAGACAGTGTCTGGAGAAGACAGCTCAGAGCTATTTTACAATAAAGGACTTGTGAAAAATCGGCTATTGATTTTTTAAATTTTTTGGTGAATGGGTAGGAGTCCATACCTATTCACATAGGGGGGCAGGATCTGGGAGCCCCCTTGTTAAAGGGGGCTTCCAGATTCTGATAAACCCCCTGCCCACAGACCGACAACCACTGACCAGGGTTGTCGGGAAGAGGCCCTTGTCTCCATTAACATGGGGACAAGGTGCTTTGGGGCATGTGGCCTGGTATAGTTCAGAAGGGGAGTGTCAGAGACATCTGTGTTTCTGCACTGATATCAATGCAAATCGCACCCCAAAGTCACACAAATTAGAACAGTGCAGTTGCCATAGATTTGACATGTCAAGTCACACCAATGTGAACCAGAGCTGACACATTCAAACCCTGCCTAGCCACCAGCTGAATTCAATACCTGTAATTCTCCACAGCTGTTATATAAAGATTCCACCTGTCTCACTGAGGCCCCTTTCACACTGGGGCGGTGCGGGCATCGGCGCTTTATCGTCGTTTTAGCGGCCGCTAGCGGGGTGGTTTTAACCCCTTCTAGCGGCTGAAAAAGGGTTAAAACCATCCGCAAAGCGCCGCTGCAGCCGCGCTGCCCCATTGATTTCAATGGGTGGAGCGGTGAATACACCACTCCAAAGATTCGGCTAGCAGGACTTTTTCCACCATCCTGCTAGTGCACTGCTCCAGTGTGAAAGCCCTCCGGCTTTCACACTGGAGTGAAAGGGGCCAGTTTTTTCAGGCGCTACTTTTAGCGCTGTAGCACCTGAAAACCGCCCCAGTGTGAAAGGGGCCTTACTTGCAGGTGTGCTGAAGCCTAGGTTTACATTGGAGAAATTTGTCATGCAATTTGAGACATCAAAATTGCATGACAAGTCACAGCCTATAAGCGGCAAAGGCCCTGTTCCAATCGATGCAACACAGATTTTGCTGCGCCACACCAATATGCTAAAGTAGTTCGAGCACTACTTTTGCTGATTTCAGGTGTGACTTCAATAGAAATCTATATGAAGCCACAAAGATGTCTATCATGTAGCACCTGAAATCACACTGACCTTGCTACTTTGAAATCGGCTACTTCAAGTGAAGTAGCCCAATATCAAAGTAGCATCAAATGTGAACCAGGGCGAAGAGACTCGTTTTTTTAGGCGCACAAATACATATAGAAATAACATAAAAAGATATTGCACTTGTCCAAAACTAAAGGAAAGAAAAGAGAAAAAAAAAAAAACCCAACAAAAAGCTCAATAACATACTTTTATTTTGCTAGCAGAAACAAAATTATGTACATTTACTAGCTTCAAAAAGAAAAAAAAAACCTACAGGATATATGGTGCTACATTTAGCAATTGGATTTTAAGGGCCCTACTCATAGTAGCTTACAATCTAAAATGTGTCTAAACCTTACAGCTTTACTTTCAGTTTATAACGGGCAACATATCACATTTTTATCTGCAAGATTATAGAAATATACTTAACAGTCATTATTCTTACAACGCATTCCAACAGAATATTAAAAAAAACACTTTTTCAAAACATAACACCCACCACCACCCCACAAGCCACACACATACATTGGTGACCATGTTCTGCTGGAAGCTGCATTTCTGTGTACATGATTAAGCAATGAGATCAAAGAGTAGAAGGTCAGCCCATCTTCCCAAACTGGGGCCGATCCTAGGCGGGGTGCACGGGGTGCAGTGCACATGGGCGCCACAGAGGTAAAAGGTGAATTTGCGGCAATTAGCGATAATTAGCGCAAATTTGCACACATTAGTGCCGCTGCGCTATAGCAAATGACCCCCATAGTGTGAGTCAGTTTTAAATGTAAAACATTTCTTGAAAAAAATAAAATAAAATGGTCACTCTGTGGCAGGCGCAGCACTATGAAGTGCCTTATGCGCTGTGGCATTAGAAGATCTTTAATTTCTGACCTTTTAGTCCAAACAGGACCATCTCGTACTCTATAATTCCTCTAGCACAAAATGGCGGTTCAAATGTTCAAGCTTGTCATTCTACATAAACTGGAAGCTGTATTTCTCTCTTCAGTATCTGTACTTTCACTTTAAATACTTTAGACACCTTATGATCTCTCTGAGAGGTATATCCAGGGCTGGACTGGGACAGAAATTTGGCCCTGGACTTCATCCAGACCGGCCCACTTACATGTGAGCATCCCATCAGCACCCCTTACAACAGAGTGTCCCATCACCAGCCCCCTTACAACAGAGTGTCCCATCAGCACCCCTTACATCAGAGTGTCCCATCAGCACCCCTTACATCAGAGTGTCCCATCAGAACCCCTTACATCAGAGTGTCCTATTACCAGCCCCCTTACATCAGAGTGTCCCATTACCAGCCCCCTTACATCAGTGTCCTATCAGCACCCCCTTACTTCAGAGTGTCCTATTAGCACCCCCTAACATCAGAGTGTCCCATCAGCACCTCCTTACATCAGAGTGTCCCATCACCAGCCCCCTTACATCAGAGTGTCCCATCACCAGCCCCCTTACATCAGAGTGTCCCATCACCAGCCCCCTTACACCAGAGTGGCCCACTGAGCCATCGGCCCACCGGGAAACTCCTGGTAGCCCCAATGGCCAGTACATGCCTGGGTATATCTGAGACTTAAGAAATAGTTTTGCTTGTTTGAACGCTTGCATGATGTTTGCTTGCTTGAACATTTGTTTGATGGAACTACAAGTGAGCACATAACCAGGTCAGTATACAGTTCTAATCACATTATTTAACAATAGTAACATATATAACTGTATTAAATACCTATTTTGGCCACTTGCTTTCATAAAGCTGAACTCTGGCTGGATCTGTAATCTGTTCAGGGCCACTCTCTCTCTGATGTAATGAGTTGTAGCAATGTGCTGGGTAATTTCCAGACAAAATAATAGGTGTAAGGCTGGCTGTGATTGGCCAAGACTCTTGATCAGCGTGAGATTGGCTGTGATTGACCAAAACTCCTGAGAGTCACAAAGGTTTAACTCTATGTTTTCTGGTTTCAATTCTGCTTTATCTTTGAGCTTACATTTTACTGTCATATAATGAATCTTAAAAGGCATATGTTTTTCGTTTGCTTGTGTGAACACAATATACCAACTAACTCTTATATGACATTCGTGTATAAAGTCACAGAAACTCTGCTTTTATCTCTCACATGTGAGCATATAAACTATATTAAGGTTATTAGCAGGTCTAGCTGTATATGCATGTAAGTTACATTAGCAACCTAGGGCAGGTTTTAGCTGGCCAGCTACACACTCACGTTTCAGAAGACATTAAAAGCATATGGATAAAACCAAGTAACTCAGTGGCATTACCCTGTTTCCCCGAAAATAAGACCTAGCGTGATTGTCTGTGATGGCTGCAATATAAGCCCTAGGGTAGGGCTTATTTGGGGGGTAGGGCTTATATTGCAGCCATCACCGACAATCACGCTAGGTCTTATTTTCGGGCAAACAGGGTAGCAGAGCCCGTCCCGACGTTTTGGCCTAATAAAGCATCCTCTGGGGTCATGTTCTGTTATTTCACACTGAAGTGAGATGGTTGTCAAGAGGAAAAGTTTTAAAACGTGTTTTTGATCATCGTAATGAACTAAAAACGTTTTTTAATCAAAAAGCAAAACCGCAGTTTGACACACTTTTCAGCGATGAAAATGAACTGCAGAAAATAACTTACTTGGCTGACATCTTTGCAATCTTGAACGAGTTAAATTTATCCCTTCAAGGACCAAATGCAATATGTCTCAATTTGTTTGAAAAGACCCGACCATTCCAAATGAAACTTCAACTTTGGCAACAAAAATTGGATGAAAATAGAATTTAAATGTTGCCCAACTTATCTGGTTTCTTTGAGGAAAATGACTTCAACTTGACATAAGGATTAAAACAATGGGGGTCATTTACTATAGCATCGCGGTGATAATTAGCGCTAATTGCCACAAATTCACGCTAGTTAGCACCTATTAGCGCTAAAACAATATTCACTATAGCGCTGGTGAGAAAATACTCCAAAAATCGAATTTACTATAGTTCCCTAAAACCAAATAGCGCCCAAACCCTTACTCTGCTAAAATCTGGAGAATTGCACATGGAAATAATGTTTAAACTTTTGAGCATGATATATTTGCCAAAATGGTATTGAAATATGCGGTATATTATTTAAAGATAATCTGCTTTTAAACTGTGTGAAAAAGTGATTTCTACACTGAAATATCTTTAAAAGTCTGACAAGTGAAAAATTTCCCATATTTGGACAACCAGGTGCCAAGTGCCAACACAACTGAGCATGCTCAGACCTGCCAATATCTCTCATTTTAACTCAAGTGTCTTTTTTACCCAACGCGATAGTAAATACTGAAATAAGAGCTAATTGGAGAGCATTTTTTGGAACTGAAAATCTGCTCTATTATAGTCCAATGGAAGTTTTAACCATTGCTTCTAATGGGACAAATGTAACTTTCACAAAAAAAACAACAACATTTTAACCAGTTCCCGACTGGCGCACGCCGATGTACGTCGGCAGAATGGCATGGACAGGCATATTGGTATACAGGTACGTCCAATCTTCAATGCCGCCCTGCCATTGCGAGCACGCCGGTGGTGGGACTCAATCGCCGCAGGCATACCCGCGATCGTCTCACGGGGCAGCTGAATGGAGGAAATGCCGTGTAAACAGCATTTCTCCATTCTGCCTAGCAACTAGTGACGCTGATCTCTGCTCCATGTGATTGGAGCAGAGATCAGTGTTCACTAAATGAAAGCCCAGCCCCCACACAGTTAGTAACACACCCCTAGGAACACTTAACCCCTACACTGCCACCCACTGGTTAACCCCTTCACTGCCAGTGTCATTTACACAGGAATCATTGCATTTATATAGCAGTGATTGCTGTATAACTGACAACGGTCCCAAAAATGTGTCAAAAATGTCCACTGTGTCCGCCATAATGTTGCAGTCACAATAAAAATCGCTGATCGCCGCCGTTACTAGTAAAAAAAAAATATTAATAAAAATGCCATAAAACTATCCCTATTTTGTAAACGCTATAACTTTTGTGCAAGCCAATTAATAATCGCTTATTGCGATTTTTTTTACCAAAAATATGTAGAAGAATACGTATCGGCCTAAACTGAGGGAAAAAAATGTTTTTTTATATATTTTTGGGGGATATTTATTATGACAAAAAGTAAAAAATAATGCATTTTTTTCAAAATTGTCGCTCTATTTTTTTTTGTAGCGCAAAAATAAAAACCGCAGAGGTGATCAAATACCACCAAAAGAAAGCTTTATTTGTGGGAAAAAAAGGACATCAATTTTGTTTGGGAGCCACGTCGCACGACCGCGCAATTGTCAGTTAAAGCGACGCAGTGCCGAATCGCAAAAAGTGGTCTGGTCTTTGACCAGCAAAATGGTCCAGTCTGTAAGTGGTTAATGTTGAGATGAAATGTATCTTTCTCTGAAATAAAATTTCCTTTGCAACATTGTTACTACTACATCAAATATTTTGTTTTAAGAATACTAGAATGTGGAATGTTTTGGTAAAATATATTTTTCTCTGTCACTTTCACTTGTTACTCTCCATCTCACAACAATCTGTACCCAAAACTCACACAGGTGTCTTTACAAATCAAACAATACCATTGCTGATACAAATTTAAAATGAATCAGTTTTTTGTGCTTTTTAGAATTTCCAAATATTCATAATTTGAGCCCAAAAATTTGACATGTGTACCAACATCAGAAATCAAAATATAATTCCCAAAAATGTGAGGGTAATATTCTACTCTCACCCACAAAAAACACCAAATATCACAGAATAAATCAAGAAGAATAACTCCTGAGTAATGTAATTCCATCACCTGTCCAAAGAAATGCAGTATTTATATGTATTTATGTGTAGAAGGTCACCACATGTGGCAGCTCCATGGCTTAGGGGTTAGGACTTCTGCTTAGCATTTCTGATGGTCTGGGTTCGCATCCCCAACATGCTGCTTTATGTAGAGCAGTTGTCTCGTCTCCCAGGTCCTATAACTAGGTCTAAATGTAGTATTTATGTGTAGGAGGGTTCCACCACCATTGTAAATCTTGCCAGATACACTATTTAGCCAAAAGTATTGGGACACCTGCCTTTACACACACATGAACTTTAATGGCAGCCCAGTCTTAGTCCGTAGGGTTGATTTGGCCACCCTTTGCAGCTAGAACAGCTTCTGGGAAGGCTGTCCACAAGGTTTAGTGTGTCTGTAGGAATGTTTCATCATTCTTCCAGAAGTGCATTTGTGAGGCCAGGCACTGATGTTGGATGAGAAGGCCTGGCTCGCAGTTTTCACTCTAATTCAGCCAAATTGTGTTCTATTGGGTTGAGGTCAGGACTGTGCGCAGACCAGTCAAATTTCTTCACCCCAAACTTGCTCATCCATGTCTTTATGGACCTTGCTTTGTGCACTGATGCGCAGTCATATTGGAATAGGAAGGAGACATCCCCAAACTGTCCCCACAAAGTTGGGAGCATGAAATTGTCCAAAATGTCTTGGTATGCTGACGAGTTAAGAGTTCCCTTCACTGGAACTAAGGGGCCAAGCCCAACCCTTGAAAAAAAAAAAAAAAACCCCCATCATAATCCCCCCTCCACCAAATGATTTGGACCACAAAGCAAGGTCCATAAAGAGATGGATGAGCAAGTCTGGGGTGGTGGAACTTGACTGGCCTGGACAGAGTCCTAACCTCAACACAACAAAACACCTTGGGGATGAATTGGAGCAGAGACTGTAAGCCAGGCCTTTTCATCCAACATCAGTGCCTGACCTCACAAATGTCCCTTCTATTTTCTTCTCTCTTTTTTTTCTCTTTTCACCCTTCTCTTTTATTCTCTCTTTTTTCTCTTTTCTTCTCTCTTTTTTCTCTTTTCTTCTCTCTTTTTTCTCTTTTCTTCTCTCTTTTTTCTCTTTTCTTCTCTCTTTGTTCTCTTTTCTTCTCTCCCTTCTCTTTTCTCTCTCTCTTTGCAAGCATGGTTTGGGAGCATGTGCTGACCTTCTACTCTTTGATCTCATTGTTTAATCATGTACACAGAAATGCAGCTTCCAGCAGAACATGGTCACCTATGTGTGTGGATTGTGGTGGGTGTTATGTTTTGAATAAGTGGCTTTTTTTTTAATATTCTGTTAAAATGCTTTGTAAGAATGACTGTTAAGTATATTTCTATAATCTTGCAGATAAAAATGTGATGTGTTGCCCGTTTATACACTGAAAGTAAAGCTGTGTCCGCTCTAAGGTTTAGACACATTTTAGATTGTAAGCTCCTATGAGCAGGGCCCTTTAAATCCAGTTGCTAAATGTAGCACCATATAGCCTGTAGAATTATTATTTATTTTTATTTGAAGCTAGTAAATGTACATACATTTTGTTTCTGCTGGCAAAATAAAAGTACATTATTGAGCTTGTTGGTGTGTGTTTTTTTTATTTTCTTTCTTTTAGTTTTGGAGGTGGTGGTTTTGGGGAAGTGCAATATTTTTATCTTATAATTTCTATATGTATTTGTGCACCTGAAAAACTAGTCTCTTTGCCCTGGTTCACATTGATGCTACTTTGAAATCGGGCTATGCTTGAAGTAGCCCGATTTCAAAGTAGCAAGGTCAGTGTGATTTCAGGTGCTACTTGATAGACATCTGTGTGGCTTCATACAGATTTCTATTGATGTCATACCTGAAATCAGCAAAAGTAGTGTAGGAACTACTTTAGAAAATCAGTGCGGCGCTACAAAATCTGTGTTGCAGGGAATGGAACAGGGCCATTGCCGCTAATAGGCTGTGACTTGTCATGCAATTTGATGTCTCAAATTGCTCCAATGTAAAGCTAGGCTTCAGTACACCTGTAAGTGAGAGAGGTGGAATCTTTATATAACAGCTGTGAAGAATTGCAGGTAATGAATTTAGCTGGTGGCTTGCAGTGTTTGAACTGCACTGTTCTAATTTGTGTGACTTTGGGGTGTGATTTGTATTGATATCAGTGCAGAAACACTCACAGATGTCTATGATATTCCCCCCCCCCCCAGTTGGGACTGACATGCTTGAATGAAATTGTGAGTTCAGCTGAACGATTTCCTCCCGCTGTCGGTGTGAAGCAGGGCTCAAACTGGGCCTTTTGTCTTTTGTAATTCACCTGCTGCTATCCCAGGGACACCATTTCTTATCAAAATCCCTTAAGTTTACCTTCAAACATCATATGTAGAAATACAGATTTGCATATCTGCAAATAAACGAAAATAAAAAATACTAATCTTGGTTGCGATCAAATATTTGTAGCTGCAATCAAGAGTGTGGTTACACCTTCTGGCCCAGAGATGAGTAATTGTATGCGCCCAGAAGTTCCTGGGCTGGTCAGGATTTCTATCTAGGTGGACATGGCGAGGTCTCTCTTTAGCAAAGAGGTGCTGCTTGTTTTCCAGGTAAGTGTAGGATATGTGCTTACTCAATGTGGGGGTGGATGTGGTAGTTAGATTTGGTGTGGGTGGGGTTCATTGACTTGTTTGGTATCACCACACATTTGCTTCCGTTCCATGTACACACATCGTTTGCATTTGTTCTGCTGATGTAAATCAGTAAGGACTATGCAAATATAAATGAGAGCTCCTTTAACCTCCCTGGCGGTACAATTATTTTGCATGAAAATTTGGCGTTTTAGATTGTAGTCCTGTAATTCTTAGCAATAACTCACTTAAATCTGTCCAAACCAGAGTCTAGTAGACATCCCGGGTATGATAAAGTTTGAAAAATGAAATTATAATATAAGAAATAATTATAAATGTACCAAATAATAATATAACAATAATAAACATTATTCAATAATGTAATCAAATCAAAAACACTAAAATTTGCTCAGTTGCAGAATTGTCACTGTCATTACTTTTCAATATTTGATGACGGTTCTTGCCACAAATCGCTATCGCTCAATTCTGCGAGTGATTATAATTTATTATCGCTGTTTTCTAGCTGGTCTAAAATCATTTTTGATGTAAAGGGACAGTTTTGGTTGCTATGGACAATCTCCAGTTTCCAGGCATAAAGAACAGTTTTTATAATATAAAACTACATGCAGGACACTGGGCAGACCACTAGGGACAAAGGGGATGTGAAATTATTACATACAGCAATGTAATCTGTAAGATTACATTATACCGTGTGTTTCACTTTTTGAATTTGGCGCTGATCTCCGTCCCCGTGCGTCGCAACGCTCGCAGGGAACCGAGATCGGCTCCGTGATGAATCGAGCGGAGGACAAGCCGCTCGTACAGCGCGGGAACATCGCTGGATCCAGGGGACAAGGTAAGTAAGCGTCCTCCTGCATTCAGCGATGCGGTCCCGAATCTGGCTCAGGGTTACCGCTTTTGGTATAAAAATTCCACCCCGAGCCAGACTCGGGAATACCGACAGGGGCGTTAATTAAAATATGACTTGTTTAACAGTTGGGCGAATTTTCCAGTAAATTTGGACCTCTGAGTTGCATGACAAGTTGTACCCCATGATTCTCAATGATAACATTCATATCTGTGCTACTTTAAGTTGCATCAACTTCAAAGTAGTCCCTGTACTACTTTGGTGTGACTTGAGGTACATTGGGCACAATATTACACAGGCATTCCCAGAAGTTGGGGCAAAGTTGCAGTGGCAAAAAAATAGTGCGACTTTCAGGTGGCAGCAGTGTAAATGAGATTCAAGGATAACACCTGTGAATTTGACACTATTGTCACTAGTGCATCCTGAAAGTGTGGGAAATTCGTCCCTGTACTACCTTGGTTTGATTCTAATGCGATTTGAGGTCCATACACCACAAGATTGCACAGACATTGCTTAAAGTCATGGTAAAGCTGTGCAATTTTAAGGTTGCGCAAATGGGGCCTTATTCAAAGGTGTTATCAATTAATCTCATTAGGTTACTTCCACACTTTGGAACATGAAAAGTTGTCCCCCATGATTTCCATTCATATTTATTAGAGCTGCACGATTAATCGTCAAGAATCGTTATCGCAATTTTTTTCCCCTTTGCGATCTTGAAAAAAGCGTTTCATGATTCTTGCTATGCAAAGAATTCTCTCTGCTCTTCTGAAGCCACAGCTGTCCAAAGAAAGGAAGAGAAAACCGGGCAGTCTGCCAACAATTAGAATTTATTTTTAGTTGAGACGCTAGAGAATAAAATGTGGTTGTTGCAATATTTTATGTCACGCTGTATTTGTGCAGCGGTCTTTCAAATTTTTTGGGAAAAAAACCACAATTTTTTTGGAAAAAATTACTTTAACGAATAAAATAAAAAAACCAAAAAAAAACTAACCAGTAAAGTTAGCCCAATTTTTTGGGGATAATGTAAAAGATTTTACGTTGCGAGAATCGTGGTCTTTTTATTCTAAGCAAAAAAATTGTGATTCTCATTTTGGCCAGAATCGTGCAGCTCTAATATCTATGCAACTTCACCCATGTTCACATAGCTCTGAATTGACATGTCAAATTGCAGGCCAAATCGAACTGCCTGAATTGGTGCGACGCCACAACGATTCCCAAAAATAGTTCCTGCACTACTTTGGGTCACTTCAGGGGGCGATTTCTTACCTCCCAACTTTTTGAGGTGGGTATAAGGGACAATTATTAGCAAAAGTAGGTAGGCATAAGACACACCTCCTAAAGCACCTTCTTAATCTCCCTGATTATTTCAGATTTTAGGTGCTGAAAGCGGTACCATTATTATGCATGGAAATTTGGCGTTTTATATTGTAGGCCTGTAATTCTTAGAAATAATTCACTTAAATCTGCCCAAACAAGAGTCTAATAGACATCCCGGGTATGATAAAATTTGAAATGTGAAATCATAAATTATAATATATATTTAAATAGCTATAAATAATTATAACTAATAATATAATAATAATAAAAATTATTCAATAATGTAATCAAATCAAAAACGCTGAAATATGCTGAGTTGCAGAATTGTCGCTGTCATTACTTTTAGTGTTTGATGATGAATTTCCCCACAAATTACTATCGCTCAATTCTGCGAGTGATTCCAATTTATTATCGCTGTTTTCTAGCTGGTCTATAACCACTTTTGATGTAAAAGGACATTTTTTGGTTGCTATGGACAATCTCCAGTTTCCTGGCATAAAGAACAGTATTTATAATATACAACTCTATGCAGGGCACTGGACAAACCACTAGGGACAAAGGGGAGTTGTAATTATTTGATACAGTACTGTAATCTGTAAGATTACAGTATACTGTATCTATACTGTGTATTTTACTTTTTGAATTTGGCGCCGAACTCCGTCCCCGTGCGTCCCAGCGATGTGACAGATTGAGCGGAGGACCACAGCGGGGAGACATCGATGCGATCCCGAGTCTGGCTTGGGAATACCGCTTATTTTAATTAAATCTCACCCTGAGCCAGCCTCGGGAATACCGCCAGGGATGCTACAGGAGAATTATTTAAAAAAAAAAAAAATATATATATATATATATAAGTTGAACATCTAAGTGCTTTTTTTTACCAATAATATTTCTTTAGATTGGCTTTGGAAATTTACAAACAACGCAATTTAGAAATTAAGTCTGACTGAGTCACACTTGTGCGACTTTAGACATCAGAATAGCATGACAAGTTATACCCCATGATTTTTAATGTGTACCATTCATATCTGTGCGACTTCAAGTCACACCGACTTCAACACAGTCCCTGTACTACTTTTGTCACACTTTGATGCGAGTTGAAGTCCATAGACCTCAAGTTTACACAGGCATTCCCAGGAAGCGTGACAAAATTGCTGATGCAAAATCATGGGAAAGTTGCGCAACTTTCCCTGCGTCCATAAACTTCAAGATTACACAGGCATTGCTTAAAGTCGCATCAAAATCTTGCAACTTTCAGGTCGCACAAGTGTGAGAGGGGCCCTAGAATATAAAGTAGTCCCACCATCAAACACTAGTAAATGTATGTTTTGAATATAATTGTGCTCAAATGGCTGAAAATCGCACAGATGGTATCGCCTACTGAAAGCTTGCATTAGACTCGGCAGCATATGCTGAAAAGAGGCAAATGCCTATTAGCCAATAGCCAATGCCCCATCCGCATGAGCATGGTTGTTACTATAATATTAATGTCTGAAATGCAAAACATTATTGTATAGAATCAAACATTAGTAAATATATTTTCTCTGTAGGTATGTGCTCTGCTCTGTAGCGTAGCGGTATGCCCTGCTGCCCTCCTGATGAGTTCAAATCCCACTGACAGCATCACCTCCTGAAAGTGTGCATAGTTAGCCAACGCACATCTGTTTGGCTTATTCCATATTTTAACTCTTCATATGCATGCAATGATATGTACTTTTTCAATAATATTATGTTATGGAATTCCAAAATTCAAGGGAAAAAATGTCATAGGGTCCCCCCCAGTACATACCAGGCCCTTTGGGTCTGGTATGGACATTAAGGGGAACCCCACACCAACATGTAAAATCCATACCAGACCCTTATCTGAGCATACAGCCTGGAGGTCAGGGTGGGGGGGGGGGGGACAAGCGAGTACACTCCCCTTCTGAACCGTACCAGGCCACATGTCCCAAAGCACCTTGTCCCCATGTTGATGGAGACAAGGATCTCTTCCCGACAACTCTGGTTGGTGGTTGTCGGTCTGCGGGCAGGGGGTTTATCACAATTTAACAAGGAGGCTCCAAGATCCTGTCCCCCTATGTGAATAGGTATGGGGTACATCGTACCCCTACCCATTCACCAAAAAAAGCAGTGAAATGTAAAAAAATCAATAGCCGGTTTTTGACAAGTCCTTTATTGTAAAATAGCTCCAGACGCTGTCTCTCCCTCCTCCATCTTCTCCCCGAGCTGTATTCTCCCAGAGCCGTCTCTCCTGCCACCACCGTCTTCTCCATCTGCTGTGTTCTTCCGCACAGCCGGTTACCAGCTAATAAAAAAAAAAGCTGCTCTTCTTCTGCGGCGGTCTTCCTCCACTGCGTTGTCACCTGCTGTGTGGCGTCTCTAACATAGCCATGGAGCTAACTCTCTGGGTGACATTATTGGATGGCCACAGAAGACCGCCACAGAAGAAGAGCGGCTTTTTTTTTTATTATTATTGGGTAACCGGCTGCGTAGAAGAACACATCAGTAGGAGAAGATGGCGGTGGCAGGAGGGACAGCTCAGGGAGAAGAAACATCAAACACTAGTAAATGTAATTTTTATGTATGATTGTGCTACGTCCAATAGCAGCAATGTTCAGTGTTTGGGAAAATTGCCTGTAATCTTGTAAGGTTAGGCTAGTGGTCAGCACTTCTAACTTGAACAACTCAGGCTTTGAAGGACTCATGGGTTCAAATCCCACAGAGAGATACTAAAAGATTGAATTGGTGAAAAAAAAAGGCAAATGACGATTAGCCAATTAGCCAAAGCAGCATATGCTGAAAATAGGTGATTGCCAATTAGCCAATGCACTTTAATTTGGCTGATTGTATTATATTAACTCTTCAAATGCATGCAATGATATGTAAATATTCAATACTATTATGCTGTGAAATTCCAAACACCACACACTAGTTAACGGGCAGATTGCATATCTTTGTTTATTTTCATTTACTTGTGCACTGAAAAAATAAATCCAGCTGGTGGATGGTAGGTTGGCTGGTATTTGATCTTGTACCCTGAGTGCTGTGGAGACATCTGAGTAGACCACTAAGCCATTGTGCCAAGTACAAGACCTGTATAATAGTGTAGTATGATTAAAGAATGATCATAAATAATTACGGTTTTAAAGTCACCTAAATCAAAAAATATAAAACAAAATACAACATATAACAAATAGCTAACCTAAATGTTTAATACATGTAACTTTACAGAATAGCAGACATTAATATGTAATAATTATTCATAACTGCATTTGTTAGCAAAAGAAGGAAAAAAAATCTAGGAATACTAATTGCAATATACATCAACAGATGCACACAAAGAAGAGCACATCTCACATAAAAATGTTTCTTTCACATACATGGATCATGGTTACAGTGCAGTGCTATATAATAACTCGAAAAAAAATATGCATTTGCGTATACGTGGAGGCGCTAATTAGCGCAGATTTTCAAATTTACTAATGCATGTTCGTGGCTAATAGTGCTCATATTCATGCGCACATTCGCCTGTTAAACTTTTACTTGGCTAAAATGCGTGCTATTATTTGCAATAGTGCCCAGTACTTCCTGACACTATAGTAAATGACCCCCAATAAGTTCTGTCAAAGAACACTTGCAAATGCTTGCGGATGAAAATTTCATCGTACTTTCCAAATTTTCCTGACACCCCGTTTGCACTTGCTAGAAGTCCATTCACAGTCAAAGTTGAAGATGTTCCTGAGAATGCGCAAGAGGAGTTCATTGATCTCATTACCAGCGATGCAGCAAAAAATGATTTTTCTTCCATGTCCGTTAATAAAGTGTTTTCAGTCACATCGTGTTCTGTCTGAGATTGTGTTGCGCCTTCTTTTTCTTCATTTTCAACCACCATTTTCAAGATTGTTGGTTATCAGGTCTAAATACAGAAGTAGATTTGTGCTCTTGCAAAGACTGCCCTGAGAATTTCTGATTTGGTGAGAAAGAAGCAACCTCAGCGATTGCACTGACGCTTTTTTGTTTTTTGATGCATGGTTTTGCAACAGTTTTGTAGCGATATAGTTTACTGTTAATATATTAAGACTGTCTAATTAGCCACTTAAGGACCAAGCCTCTTTTTGAGATTTGTTGTTTACAAGTTAAAGTTTTTTTTTGCTAGAAAATTACTTAGAACTCCCAAACATTATAATTTTTTTATAACGCCCTAGAGAATAAAATGGCTGTCGTTGCAATACTTTGTCACACCACATTTGCAAGCGGTCTTACAAGCGCACTTTTTTGGAAAAAATACACTTTTTTTAAATTAAAAAATAAGACAACAGTAAAGTTAGCCAAATTTTTTTATATTATGACAGGTAATGTTATGCCGAGTAAATTGATACCCAACATGTCGCTCTTCAAAATTGCACCCACTCGTGGAATGGCGACAAACTTTTACCCTTAAAAATCTCCATAGGCGACATTGAAATATTTCTACAGGTTGCATGTTTTGAGTTACAGGAGAGGTCTAGGTTATAATTATTGCTCTCGCTCTACCAATCGTGGCAATACCTCACATGTGTGGTTTGAACACCGTTTTCATATGCAGGCACTACTCACGTATGCGGATGGGGGCCATCTTCCCCTCACTCATTGCCATACCCGGCACGGACGAACATCCAATTGCCTTCATCACTGCCGACGGCCCCGGTAAGCGGTGGAGGGCACCGGAGCGTGGCGGGAGGGGGGCCCTCTCCCACCACCGATAAAAGTGATCTAGCAGGGATTCCACCGCAGAGACCACTTTTATTGGAAACTGGACCGCCAGCCAAAAAAGAGGATACCGGGGTTATGGCAGCTAGCTTAAGACGTATATCGGCGTGCGGCGGTCCGGAAGTGGTTAAGATTGTTATCGTTGTTACACTTTGTTTTCACATGATTATACAATGCGGTGAATACAGTTCAATACACAATGAATGAAAAATAAACACCAGTCGTAAACATTATTTTCATTTGTAACTTATATGTTAATTATAAATAAATATTTCACACTATATATTATAGATCGTTTTTGTGATTAATCACTACGCTTTAAGATGTTAAGTTTGTAAGAATGAAAATACATCTTGCATATCAGATATTTATATTTTGATTCGTAAGTCGCAAAATTACAGCAATGAAGGACCAACAAAAATAATTTTACTGTTAGGGGTCCCCACAACTTGGGAAATGTTATCAATGGGCCACGGCACTAGGTTGAGAACCATTGCCCCAGACTGTTTATTTGAGCTAAAGGAGTGAATGTTGCTGTTTGCCTGGCTGCTTCTGGTACACAGAGAGAAAAAACGCAGCAGCTCCTGCAGGGGTATCACTACATAATTGTAGGGACCTGTGGTGTTTCTGGCCAAACTTAGTGCTGCTGAGCTGGAGCTAGCCGGAGCTTTGAATTGATAGTTCTAATTTCCTCAGATTTCCTCTCATCTCGATGATATTGCTTGCTTCCCTGGCAATAGTGTAGGAGGATAAAATCAGGAGGATATCCAAACCTAGGTACCTTTGTTACATTTTTGGGGCTGCTATCTGTCTACATATAGTCTTACCCTTTTGTTGTTGCTTTTAAGTGATGTTGTTTTTACCTAGATGTACCTGTGCAGGGACTGAACATATTCTACTTTATTTATTGACCCTGGTGCATGCTGGGATATGTTATAAATAAACGAGCATCAGAATGTGCTCAGGCATGTTCGGACATGAGTGTGAGCTCACCTGAGCGATCCAGCCAGGAAGCTGTCACTGTGGACAGCCAATCGTAAGAGGTGAAGGCACTCCCCTCCCTGCAGCCGCAAAGGGCACAGCTGCAGGGCAGGCAGCTTATGATTGGCTGTCCGGAGTAACAGCTTTCTGGCTGCGTAGCTCAGGCGAGTTCAAACCCGTGTCTGAACACAAAGAAAACCTACTAGATACTGTATGCTAATTACAGTGCAAGAAATAACACCTGCAAAGTAAAAAAGCCAGCAGTATCAATGGAATCCTGCTGGATATTATTAACCAATTCAATACCGGGCAATTTTACCACCTTCCTGCCCAGAACAATTTTCAGCTTTCACTCTTTGAATGACAATTGCACATGTCATGCAACACTGTATCCAAAATTAATTTTTATAATTTTTTTCACACAACTAGAGCTTTCTTTTGGTGGAATTTAATCGCCACTGCTATAAGCAAGCATTTTACTAAATGATTATGATTCATTCAGTTTGTTTTAGACCCCTTTCACACTGAAGCGCCACTAAAACACTGATCGTTTTTTATTTTTTCGTGCCTCTGAGTGAGTGAGTACAATAAGGTAAGGGGGACTCAGATGTAAGGGGTACTCTGTGGACTCTGATGTAAGGGGGGCTTTGGGAACTCTGCTTTAAGGGTTAATGCTGGGAACTCTAAAGTAAGTGCTTTGGTGAGCAGAAACACTCTTGCACCAGAGTCCACACTCCACAGCATTCGCCCTTAAAAAAAAATTGCTGTGCACCGCTAAAGTGTTCGGGTTTGGCTTGAAGAAAAGGTGGCAACCCTACCCTGACTGAATTGCTTTCATAATCTGTTTTACATTATTCTGCATTATATGCATACCCACTGCCATTCCAACCATGTTTTGCATTACTAATTCTAATTTTGCACATGCTTAGTAAGATGCAACTTACACTTAAGCCTCGTAAACAAGATCGGACTTTGCGACAACAAAACCATGGCATTTCGTCCAAAGGGTGTTGACTCAAACATGTCTTGCATACACATGGTCACACAAATGTTGGCCAACAATCACAAATTTTCAGCTCTTTAGCGCCACCCTTTTGGGCTCCTTCTGCTAATTTTGTGTTAGTAGAAGTTTGGTGAGTGTTGATTCGCACTTTCCCGTCGGAAAATCCCATTGTGTGTACACGGCATTACTCTCTGTCTGATAATTCAGTCAGTTGCACATCTTGTTACATTTCTACCACAGCAGAAGCCAAGCGGAGTTTATGCCAAGCCATCAAACCACAGTTCCTATCTACACCCTGCAGAGTCTCATCAAAATTCATGTCCACAATACAAAATGTAGCCAAGTGCTGGCAAGTTGTTCTCATTAAATGCTTTGGAACTATAAGCAACTGAGAGTGGGTTTCCAACACACCTGCTCGCCATCTGTCTCTACTCCCCCTCCTCTTTTTTGTCTCCCATTGGGCGGTCCCTGACTTAGGGAAGAAAGGAAAGAAAAGCACAGCTGCAAATGGCATGTTGGCAAATGTAGTTTGCGGAGGGGGTGCTGGTATTCTTTTGGAACAGTGAGAGACTACAGTTCCCAGGAAGCATCAGGAGGAGCTAAGGGATTCTGAGTGGACTGCCCAAGAAAGTTCAGTTGGTGCCAGGAGGAACAAGAGAGCAGACCTCCTTCTAGTGTGTCTAGATGCCCGCTGTTTTGGTCAGAGGTACAGTCAGTGAGTCAACTGTAAAAATTGGTAAGCAGTGTCATGGCAACTGCTGCTGCCAAACCGTGTGGGTGAAGGACAGTGAGATGGCACACCATCATTGCCCTCAGCAATGTTCGCCAGAGCTGGACCCAGAGCCCGATAAGGGGCCCCTCCTACATCTGCAACTAACACTGTGCCAGCTGGCGATACATTTTTTTGGGGGTGGCAAACAGTGCACCCACAGCTACCCCCCTGGTCCAGTCTATTACGAGCCCAAGACTTACCCCATCTATGGCGCGGGCAGCGCCTCCCTCCGGGTGACAGCTTCCACTGCTCGTCTCCTCCCTCCTCCTCCTAGGCCAGTGATGGCAAACCTTGGCACCCCAGATGTTTTGGAACTACATTTCCCATGATGCTCATGCACTCTGCAGTTAGCGTAGCAATACCGAATATTCATTTATGCGCCCCGAGCCCACCCTTTTTTGAAGTCTATTAGAGCCTCTGGCTCTAATCACATGCTTCAAAAACAAAACAAAACCCAGATTGGAATCCATGCGACTGGCATCCCGCATGTAGATTAGGAGGGCCAGATGCATGGAAAGGGGGGCGGTGCCTATGCACCCTGCATTACGGGTGGCCACTGGTTTCAGGACTGGTGAGAGGGTGATTATCTACACTTTATGGCAGGATGGAAGTGCACCAAAGCTAAGGGCCCCACCGATAGCCAACAGAAGAAACAACTTAAGGACTGCCCTATTTATCCAATTTACCTACACCCCACCTACTGTGACCCATTTTTCTTCCCCGACTGGTTCTTTAGACAGACTTGGGCCCAGCACAAGCACCCCAGTGCATTGGTGAGTTGTATAGCTCCGAGTATTTAGACTTATCTACTTTGCAACTGCTCACTGTTGCACATCGGGTGACAATGTTACTGTTTAAGCAGACCTGGGTTGATAAATTTGTAGACTCAGTGCTACTATCAATTGCTAGTGTGCCACAGAGAAGTTGATTAGCTAAACCTCATTCAGTTTACAAATCAATTTTAAGAGTGCGTTTTTCCAATTCAGTGGTTCTGTTTTTGATTTTTTTTTTTTTTTTTTTTCTGACATTTTCCTGTTATATCTTTCACTTGGATGTTACTTGGAGTAAATTCAGCTGGATAAAAAAAAGAAAGGGGCCTATCATCATTTCAGATTGCAAAACAACAAAATATGATTATTTTAAAGGGGGGGGGGGGTGATTATTTCCTATACCCACTACACACACACACACACACACACACACACACACACACACACACACACACACACACACACACTATATTGTCAAAAGTATTGAAACACCCTTCAAATCACAGGTGTATAAAATCGAGCACCTAAGCATGCAGACTATTACTACAAACATTTGTGAAGGAATGTGTCGCTCTGAGGAGCTCAGGATTTAAGCGTGGCGCCGTGATAGGTTGCCACCTGTGTAATAAGTCCATCTGTGAAATCTCCTTGCTACTAAATATTCCTTGTAGTGGTATTTGTAGTGGTATTATAACAAAGTGGAAGCAACTGGGAATAATAGAAACTCAGCCATTAAGTGGTAGGCCACTTAAAATGATAGAGCGGGGTCAGAGCATGCTGAAGCTCACAGTGCGCAGAAGTTGCCAACTGTCTGCAGTGTCAATAGCTACAGACCTCCAAACTTCGTGTGGCCTTTAGATTAGTACAATAGCAGTGTGTAGAGAGCTTCATGGAATGGGTTTCAAAGGTTGAGCAGCTGCATCCAAACCCTACATCATCTATCACATCATCTACAAGTGCAATGCAAAGCGTCGGATGCAGTGGTGTGAAGCATGGCAGAACTGGACTCTAGAGCAGTGGAGACGTGTTCACTGGAGTGACAAATCACGCTTCTCTGTCTGGCATTCTGATGATCTTGTCTGGGTTTGACAGTTGCCAGGGGAACGGTACTTGCCTGACTGCATTGTGCCAAGTGTAAAGTTTGCTACAGGGGGGATTATGATGTGGGGTTGTTTTTCAGGGGTTGGGCTTGACCCCTTAGTTCCAGTGAAGGGAACTCTTAAGGCACCATCATACCAAGACATTTTGGACAATTTCATGCTCCCAACTTTGTGGGAACAGTTTGGGGATGGCTCCTTCCTGTTCCAATATGACTGCACACCAGTGCACAAAGCAAGGTCCATAAAGACATGGATGAGCAAGTTTGGAGTGGAGGAACTTGACTGGCCTGCACAGAGTCCTGACCTTAACCTGATAGAACACCTTTGAGAAGAATTAGAGTGGAGACTAACAGCCAGGCCTTCTCATCCAACATCAGTGCCTGACCTCACAAATGCGCTTCTGGAAGAATGGTCAAACATTCCCATAGACACACTCCTAAACCCTGTGGACAGCCTTCCCAGAAGAGTTGAAGCTGTTATCGCTGCAAAGGGTGGGCCAACTCAATATTGAACCCTACAGACTAAGACTGGGATGTCATTAAATTTCATGTGCGTGTAAAGGCAGGTGTCCCAATACTTTTGGTAAAATAGTGAATGTGTGTGTGTTCATGCTTAGTGCTTGCTTAATTTTGGCATTTATTGCGGTGTGCCCTAATCCTACTTGCCTGTTATTTTATGCAAGTATCTGAATAAATGCATCTGGGTTTGAAAAGGTTGAGGCCAGCATCAGCATATCCATCCAAATCAGCAGCTCCTTTGGGGGCTACAAAAACATAGGAAATGATTTTCCTGTTTTATGAACTATAAGAGGACCTTCAATTAAGTGTGGCACCCAGGCCTGTCCCCAGGGGCGGACTGACCATTTGGGCCCACGGACAGTGTGCCAATAGGGGGTCCCATCAGGGTTGCCAGCCTCAGTAAAACCAGGGACAGTATGTAAAAATCTGTGTTTTTTTTACATCTGTCTCTGAAATGTCCCTTACCGACATCTTTTTGGTCTAAAAATCCTTAGATTATAGCTACCCCACCTCTCCAGTACCTTCTCAGCCAATAGAAACATGTCTGTGTATACTGTGTGTACATGTGTGTGTGTTTGTGTATACTGTGTGGCCCCATAATGTCTGATTGCCTGGGGGCCCCATAATCTCCTATTGCCTGGGGGCCCCATGAATTGTCAGTCTGCCCCTGCCTGTCCCTCAAACTTCTTGCATGCAAGATAGGAGGAAAAGTACATGTTGTCATCAAGAGCTCATATACCAAGAATAGCTGCAGTATAAGGCACCATCGCCGCATGCGGCTCCCAGCAGGGGTCCGGTGCATCCTGGTTCACCGTTTCAGGTCCAATTTCAGCCCGAATGTTTGGCTGAATTCAGACCTGAAACAGTCCAAAGGACAAACAGGGCTCCTGTGCAAATTTGCATCAGAGCCGCAGTAGAGATGCAGTGCCTTGCGAAAGTATTCGGCCCCCTTGAACTTTTCAACCTTTTGCCACATTTCAGGCTTCAAACATAAAGATATAAAATTTTAATTTTTTGTGAAGAATCACCAACAAGTGGGACAATTGTGAAGTGGAACGAAATCTATTGGATAATTTAAACTTTTTTAGCAAATAAAAAAACTGAAAAGTGGTGCGTGCAAAATTATTCGGCCCCTTTACTTTCAGTGCAGCAAACTCACTCCAGAATGATCCAATGTTGTCCTAAGGGCCGGTTCACACTGCGGGCGATGCGAGGCGACACGACTTGCCTCGCCGCAATCTGACAAGTCGCCCCCATTCTGTACAATGGAACCGTTCTGAGAGGAGCGTCTCGAGTCGCTCCGACTCAGAAAAAAGGTTCCTGTACTACTTCTGGGCGACCTCGGGGCGACTTGCATTGACTTCTATACAGAAGTCATTTGCAAATCGCCGCTGAGCTCGCGGCAGGTCGCGGCGAGGCAAGTCGGTGTCGCCTCGCATCGCCCGCAGTGTGAACCGGCTCTAAGTGACTGATGGTGATAAATAGAATCCACCTGTGTGTAATCAAGTCTCTGTATAAATGCACCTGCTCTGAGATAGTCTCAGGGTTCTGTTGAAAGCGCAGAGAGCATCATGAAGACCAAGGAACACACCAGGCAGGTCCGTAATACTGTTGTGGAGAAGTTTAAAGCCGGATTTGGATATAAAAAGATTTCCCAAGCTTTAAACATCCCAAGGAGCACTGTGCAAGCGATCATTTTGAAATGAAAGGAGTATCAGACCACTGCAAATCTACCAAGACCTGGCCGTCCCTCTAAACTTTCAGCTCAGACAAGGAGAAGATTGATCAGAGATGCAGCCAAGAGGCCCATGATCACTCTGGATGAACTGCAGAGAACTACAGCTGAGGTGGGAGAGTCTGTCCATAGGACAACAATCAGTCATACACTGCACAAATCTGGCCTTTATGGAAGAGTGGCAAGAAGAAAGCCATTTCTCAAAGATATCCATAAAAAGTCTCGTCTAAAGTTTGCCACAAGCCATCTGGGAGACACACCAAACATGTGGAAGAAGGTGCTCTGGTCAGATGAAACCAAAATCAAACTTTTTGCCCACAATGCAAAACGATATGTTTGGTGTAAAAGCAACACAGCTCATCACCCTCAACACACCATCCCCACTGTCAAACATGGTGGTGGCAGCATCATGGTTTGGGCCTGCTTTTCTTCAGCAGGGACAGGGAAGATGGTTAAAATTGAGGGGAAGATGGATGCAGCCAAATACAGGACCATTCTGGATGAAAACCTGTTGGAGTCTGCAAAAGACATGAAACTGGGACGGAGATTTATCTTCCAACAAGACAATGATCCCAAACATACAGCAAAATCTACAAAGGAATGGTTCACAAGGAATCTGTGGAAAGAGCTGAAAACTGCTGTTCACAAACGCTCTCCATCCAACCTCACTGACCTCGAGCTGTTTTGCAAGGAAGAATGGGCAAAAATTTCAGTCTCTCGATGTGCAAAACTGATAGAGACATACCCCAAGCGACTTGCAGCTGTAATCGCAGCAAAAGGTGGCTCTACAAAGTATTAACGCAAGGGGCCCCGCTTTTCATTTTTTTATTAGTTAAAAAAGTTTCAAAAATCTAATAGATTTCATTCCACTTCACAATTGTGTCCCACTTGTTGGTGATTCTTCACAAAAAATAAAATTTTTATATCTTTATGTTTGAAGCCTGAAATGTGGCAAAAGGTTGAAAAGTTCAAGGGGGGCGAATACTTTCGCAAGGCACTGTATGTGAACCGGCTCCATAGAGCTCCATAGAGAGCCGGTCAAAATCTCCTGCTATTGCGAATAGGATGTGGAATTCGCAATGGTGTGAACCCAGCCACAAGGTGAATAGAAAAGAGAACTGAGCACTGTGATCCAGACCTGTGGGTTTGGACAAAGCAGTAGCCTGTAACACTTTCTTCAACATATACATGAACTGGCCGCAGCTCTACAATCCTCCTCGCCACCAGGATTAACTCTGCATGACACTGGGGTGAAGTGCCAGCTGTATGTGGATTACCTCCTATTAATGTCACCATTGAGGCCTACCAGACAGCCTGGCAGTGCTGGACAAATATGGTGTGACCTGGACGCTACCTATCAACTGAAAGACAACTAAAATCATGGTGATCCAAAGGAAGAACACAAAACAAATTAAGACTTCTTCATTTTCATTAACCTCTTCAGCTCCAGAAGGTTTACCCCCCCTATGGCCAGGCCATTTTTATATAGCACTGTGCTTCTTTAACTGACAATTGCCCGGTCGTGTGACGCTGTACCCAAATAAAATTGATGTCCTTTTTTCCCTCAAATAGAGCTTTCTTTTGGTGGTATTTGATAACCTCTTTGGTTTTTAAAACACATCCAATTAAAAAAAATTAAAAAAATCAAATTTCTTCATCAATTTAGGGCAATATTTATTCTGCTACATAATTTTGGTAAAAAAAAAATCTCAATTGGTGCATATTGATTGGTTTGCGCAAAAGTTATTGTATCTACAAACTATGGGATATATTTATGGAGTCTGTATATTTTTTATTTTTACTAGTAATGGCGGCGTTCAGCAATTTTTAGTGGGACTGCGACATTGCAGCGCACAAATCTGACACTAAGTGACACTGACACTGTACTAATGAAACTAGCAGGGAAGGGGTTAACATCAGGGGCGATCAAATGGTTAATTGTGTTCCTTAGGAATGCTTGCCAACTCTGTGTGTGTGTGGTGGGGAGGGGTGCTTTGACTAGGGGAAGACAGAGATCCGTGTTCCTGCTTAGCAGAAGACAAGATCTTCATCTCCCCATCTGACAGAACAACGATCGGCCTAGTTTACAAAGGCAGACCACTTTTTTGTCTGCCTTGGGAATGATCGGCGGGTCTTGGCAGACATTGGGTTACAGCAGGAGCAGGTTGCCGGTGGCACGCGCCTGTGCCCCAGACCCAGCAATTGAAATCACATACAGGTATGTGGTTTTGCGCTGAAGGGCCACCCTGCTGCAGTAAATATAAATGGGGTGGCCCAGAAGCGGTTAAACAACTACACTTCTGATAAAACAGTTACACATACCTTGGTCTAGAAATTAACCAATCAGTGAGTTTTAAGCCAGCCATATCGGCCCTGAAAGACAAGGCATGGAGAACCTCCAACATCATAAAAAGACAGCTATACCACCTAATGCCCCGCACACACGTGAGGATTTTCCGCCAGAAAAATCTTTGATGGTTTTTCTGACGGAATTCCGCTCAAGCTTGGCTTGCATACACACGGTCACACAAAAGTTTGCTGAACGTTCGACCGTCAAGAACACGGTGACGTACAACACTAAGACGAGCCGAGAAAATGAAGTTCAATGCTTTCAAGCATACGTGGGAATTTTACGCATCGGAATTGGTACAGATGATCGAAATTTCCAATTGAAACTTTTCCAACCGAAAAATTGAGAATATACTCTCAATCTTTTGCTGACTGGAATTCCACCAGCAAAAGTCCGATGGAGCATACACATGGTCACATTTTGCAACCAAAAGCTCTCATCAGACTTTTGCTGGCAGAATTTCCGATCGTGTGTATGGGGCATTAAGCCACCCGCATTGAGTTTCTCTGTTCTGCATCTGTATATAAATGTGGTCACCACCTCTCTGCATAGATCTTAACGTGGTCACATCTCTGCTCTTCATCTGCATGGAGATCACAATTCATATATATATATATATATATATATATATATATATATATATATATATATGCATTGTAATTGCTGCTTTACATATAAGGGTGTGTTTAAAAACCCTGCACTGGTCAAATGTCTTTCACTGATTGAAAAAAGAAAATTCTGCATTTGGCCACTAGATGGCGCTACTCTGATGGGAGAGAGGCACGGTGTGGATGCCAGGGCAGGTGGCTGTTTGAGACTGGTGAATGCCAATATGCGAGATTTCTCTCACTAAGGTGATTGCCAAATGGTGGTTGTGTCATTTCCTTGGCCATGATCCATTGTTCCCCAGACCAGATCAGTGGTTCTGACACTAATGATCGCTTGTCAGAGGTTGGTCTGATTTTTCCTGTTATGCTGCAGGCTACAGACAGTTAAGATTATGTAAATTGATGCATATAGAGTTGCCAAGAAGAAGCAGTTCATAGCTCTGCAAAACGCATCGGAAAACTCCATGCACCAGCATCCTCTAAACCAGTCTAAGATTTAGGTATTGTAATTGGCTTATTCCACATATAGCTTGATATATTTGTTAATTTTTTATGTTATTTATGTATTTGGAATAAAATTTATTTTTATTACTACGTTGTTGTGTGCTTACCTCGGCGACAGTCGCACATCTTTCAAAGTCCCATCACCATATGAGAGAGTGGTGACCTCTCAATATTTCTTCTATATAGATGGCACTAAGTATCACAGGAAATTCCTATGAAACTTAGCGTCATCTAGAGGACAAATTGTTGTATTTTCCAGTTGAAATCAATGAATGGCTTTTAACTAGCACAGAAAATAGAAAGGCTTGGAAATGGGACTTTATAGGTGAAAAGTCAAATAGAAAAAATATCAAATATATAGAAAATATTCCTTTATTTAAGAAATAGCGTAAAAATGCATTTATTCCATAAAACAAATGGGAAAAAAAGGAAGGAAGGTACAAATTGTGGCTAATGCAAATTATTTTACAGCTCAAACAACACAGCAATGAATGATAGACTTCCCAACATGTTTCACCGCTTAAACGGGCTTCCTCAGGGGATGCTGGTCATTCGCGGCATACGTTTAAGGGGCGAAACATGTTGGGAAGTCTATTATTCATTTTGAACAAATATTATTTTTTGAATATATAGTTTTTTTTTTCAATCATCGTTTTTCTGGAGACTCACATTTGGGATAATTCACTTTATTATTATATATATATATATATAGATTAGTTCACAGTATTTTTTATGCACTTTATTAATTGTTTTATTATATATATTTTTTTAATATACAATTAATTTATTATTTTTCTTTGCAATTAGCAACACAATACTTTTTTGCACTTTAGGAGGGTATATATATATATATATATTGTTTTATATATTATTTATATCATTGATTTATCACACTTTTTCTAAGATTTAATCTTATAGTTTTTCTTCATAATTTTACATAGATTTTCTTGCACTTTATATGCCATTGCACTTTTTATAGTGATATTCTTGATACACATACCTTTTTAGAGGTGTGGGTAGGATATATACACTGTTTGAGTATACGGTGCATTTTTTATTATTATTATTTTGGAACAGCGCCACTATCCCTTTGTTGATTTGTATACTACACAGAAGGATGTCAGCTGTCCCTAACTCTGGAGGTCACCATTAGGCCTAGAGAGGTCTGGGACTTGGCTACACATAGATTATACAATTTATCAAACCCCCAGTTAAAGAAAAGAAAATGGCTTGATTTGCCTGCTGAGCTATAGTATTGGGGCAAACGGTTCAGGCCAAGCAAAAGTTCGGCCCGAACTTTGCCCTGCCCCAAAACACCCACCCATGTTGAGGGCTTTTGGTGGTATTTAATCAGCACTGGGGTTTTTATTTTTTGCTAAACAACCTAAACAAGCTAAAAAAAATCTCTATCATCTACTAGGACCCCCAGGTCCTTTTCCATTCTAGATTCCCCCAGATATTCTCCCCCCCAGTGTATAGACTGCATTCATATTTTTCCTACCCAAATGCATTATTTTACATTTTTCTACATTAAACCTCATTTGCCATGTAGTTGCCCACCCCATTAATTTGTTCAGATCTTTTTGCAATGTTTTCACATCCTGCAGAGAAATTATTGCCCTGTATAGCTTAGTATTGTCCGCAAATACAGAGATTGAACTGTTTACCCCATCCTCCAGGTCGTTTATCAACAAAATAAATAGGATTGGTCCCAGCACAGAACCCTGGGGGACCCCACTACCCAAGTCTGACTATTGCGAGTACTGTCCATTTATCATTACCCACTGAACTTGCCCTTGTAGTCGGTTTTTAATGCATGTACTCACCGACGCCAATGGATATTATTTTGTACATGTAAACGTTTATGGGGAACTGTGTCAAATGCTTTTGTAAAATCCAGATCCACAGCACGTTTACGGGCCTTCCTTTATCTAGATGCCAACTCACCTCTTCATAGACGGTTAATAGATTGGTTTGGCAAGAACGATTCTTCATGATTCCATGCTGATTACTGCTAATGATACCATTCTCGTTACTAAAATCTTATATATAGTCCCTTATCATCCCCTCTAAGAGCTTGCATACTTTTGATGTTAGGCTAACTGGTCTGTAATTCTCATGGATGTATTTTGGGCTCCTTTTAAATATTGGTGCTACATTGGCTTTTCTCCAATCAGCTGGTACCATTCCAGTCAGTAGACTGTCAGTAAAAATTAGGAACAATAGTCTGGCAATTACTTGACTGAGTTCCCTAAGTACCCTCGGATGCGAGCCATCTGGTCCCGGTGATTTATTAATGTTAAGTTTCCCAACTTTCTGTCCTTTGTTAACCATGGAGGTGCTTCCTGTGATGTGTCATGAGGATAAACACTGAAGTTTTGGTTACTGAAGTCCCCCGATTCCCTTGTGAAGAATGAGGAGAAGAATAAATTCAATACCTTTGCCATCTCCCCATCCTTTGTAACCAGATGACCTTCCTCATTCTTTATAGGGCCAATATGGTCTGTCCTCCCTGTTTTACTGTTTACATACTTAAAGAATTTCTTGGGATTTTTTTGGCTCTCCTCCGTTATGTGTAATAGTAGAGCAGTGCTGTTAGCTCTTTTTTGCACAAAAGCTATGACCTAAACCAGGGTTCTCTAAACTCTTCAGAATGAAGGTCACATCATATATTTCACAAATATTTGCAGGCAGAAAAAAAACCTGTTTTCAAATGAATGAATACGGTTTATTTGGAGCTTTTTTGTAATCAGCATGGTGTGATAGAATAACAGAGAAAGAACTTCAGTAAAACAAAGCAAATGAGACTGCAAATGAACGTGAGCCTAGCAAAGTCCCCCCTTACATCAAGACCCCAATCAAACTCCGTACATCAGTTCTGCCCCCCGCACATCAGGATCCCACCCTACATCAGGGTCAGCTACATACAAATATGAGTATATATAGAGACTTCCGCGCTCTATGGAAAAGATAGGAGAGGGCGAGAATAGCAAATGAAAAAAAGCAGCAATCACTAAATGAGTTGTCTCTCACTGGTAAAGGTAATTGAATAAAGATGTGATGCGCTAATTACAAAACATTCAAATAGCCACAACAAAACTGAAAATGTGCAATTATAGAGCTATATAAAGTGCAACCGTGCATAGATCAATCAGAGAATATCCCTATACATATATGTCAATGAGTTAAAAAACCATGCCGGTGATTGATAAGTGCAAAAAAAAACCACAAAAAAACACATAAATATTTAACGTAAAAAATAAGATATAAGATATATGCACGTGTTCAGCGTGTAATATATATATACAAAGAAAAATAAATAAATATTAAATCGTGATTTGTGTAAAATGTCCCATACACAATCAAATCAAAACGTGCAATTCGGTAAGCACACTCAATTAAACGTGCAATGTGCTGGGTAATGAGTCCATTTTTTGTGTTTTTTTGTGGGTTTTTTTTGCACTTATCAATCACCGGCATGGTTTTTTAACTCATTGACATATATGTATAGGGATATTCTCTGATTGATCTATGCACGGTTGCACTTTATATAGCTCTATAATTGCACATTTTCAGTTTTGTTGTGGCTATTTGAATGTTTTGTAATTAGCGCATCACATCTTTATTCAATTACATACAAATATGGTCTGATGAGTTTGATGTTGGAGAACTTGAGTGTCCCGACAGAGCCCTGACCTCAACCCTACTGAACACCTTTGACATCAATTGAAAAGCTGGTTGAAAGCCAGGTCTTCAAAGTCAGTACCTGGTCTCACACGTGATCTTTTGGATGAATTGGTAAAGATTCCCACAGAGACATTCCAAAATATAGTGGAAATCCTTCCTAGAAATGGAGTCTGTTATACCTGAAAAGAAAAGAGGGCAACTCTACATTAATGCCCATGGTTCTGAAACTGGATGTCCAACAAACATATACTGTATATGTGCAATAGATGTCTACATACTTTTGGGCATATAGAGTACTCGTAAATTGTGAAGATTCATCAATTTGAACCCTTAATCAATAGAAAACCCCACTTTTGATTTAGGCTGGGTTCACACTATTGCGAATTGAATGCGAGTTTCCCCGCATCCTATTCACATAGCGGGAAATTGTGACCGACTCTCTATGGAGCCGGTTCACACATCTCGACTGAGTCCTGTGGGTCTTTTGGTCCATTTGGGGTCTAAAATCGGACATGAAACGGTGAATATAGACACCCCGGACTCCTGCTGTGAGCCGCTGCGTGTTCTAGTGTGAACCAAGCCTGAAGCTATGATGAGTAAACACACAGTAGTTGCATGTTGAGACACATTACAACATTTCTGTAAAAATTGTAAGTTCTAATGAGCAGGGTCCTCTGATTCCTCATGTACCAAATTGTATTGTAACTGTAGTGTCTGCCTTCATTTTGTTAAGCGCTGTGCAAACCATTGGCACTATATATATATATATATATATATATATATATATATATATATATATATATATATATATATATATATATCCTGTATAATAATAATAATAAGAAAACTGTACCACTCATAACACCTTTACTGCATTTTGAAGTGTCTTTTTAGTCTAGTGGCCCCAACATCCTCGTAGAAGGATGTTGTGCTGTAGAAGGGTGGGGACCATAGGAACACACTATGACTAATACTAAACCTGTTTTACAACTTTGGCTTATGAACAGTTGGATAAAAATAAAGCTTGTACCTTTTGAAATAAGAGGCATTTAAAAAGATACTTCTTCACTACTTGTATCAATATTTGGTAATGAAGCACTTCTATAGATAGCTTGGAAGGCTTGCCCTTAACCCTTTCGCAACTAGATGTCAATGAAACCTACATGCCCAGACCACTTTTAGCAGCATCAGTAGGTATCAGCCAATAACACTATGGAGGAGATTTGCTGAAACTGGAGAAAGCTAAATCTGATGCATTTGTGCATGGTAAGAAAGAGAAAAAAACTGCGCTATTTAGGAAAATTTAAATAAATAAAAAATCAAGCAGCAATTCTACTGTATGACATAATTACAGTTCACCAATATTATATAAAATAGAATCTCGCTAATGAATCACATAAAACAAACGATGTTATAAACACAAGTCCATAAATCAGTAGTGAATCTTGAATGTTGCTAATAGATTCCTCCATCCACCACCTCATGCAACAGCGGAGCCACCAACAGTAGAATTAGCTGCTTACCAGCTCCAGATGATCCCTCATTACAAGGGATCATTCAACGCCTTTGGCTTAAACCCAGCTCGGGCCTTTCTCTGTAGGGCGGAGCTGACGTCATCATTACCCTCGTCTCCTGGAAGGACAGGTTTGTTTGGTTGTGCACTAGCCAACACACAAATCTTTAGGCATTTACAGTTTTACCTTGATGTACAGTAAGTGCAGTATTTTTTACTTCAATAAATGGTTTAAGATTTACACTATGTGGAGCCTTTTATCTATTGGGTGTGCCGTTTATCCAATCCAATAAGTGACGCCACGATCACAGCGGAACCGTACAAGCAGGAGAAAGGCCTGGGCTGGGTTGTTGTATGCACTGTTGTATGAGGTGGTGGAATCTATTAGCAGCATTCGAGAATCACTATTTAACCACTGGTGGATTGATTTATGGATTTATGTTCCTAGATTGTAAGCTCTAACGAGCAGGGCCCTCTGATTCCCCCTGTCTTGAATTGTATTGTATTGTATTGTAATGTCTACCCTAATGTTGTAAAGCGCTGCGTAAACTGTCGGCGCTATATAAATCCTGTATAATAATAATAAAAATAATAATAATAATAATAATAATGTTTATAGCATTTGTTTGTTTTATGTGATTTATTAGCACAATTCTATTTTAGACAATCTGTGCATGGTAGCCAATAGGTTTCTACATTATATTGTCAAAAGTATTGGGACTCCTGCCTTTCTACTCCCATGAACTTTAATGGCACCCCGGTCTTGGTCCATAGGGTTCAATATTGCGTTGGCCGTCCTTTGCAGCCATAACAGCTTCAACTCTTCTGGGAAGGCCATCCACAAGGTTTAGAAGTGTGTCAATGGGAATGTTTGACCATTCTTCCAGAAGTGCATTTGTGAGGTCAGGCACTGATGTTGGATGAGAAGGCCTGGTTCACAGTCTCCACTTTAATTCATCCCAAAGGTGTTCCATCGGGTTGAGGCCAGTCAAGTTCCTCCACTCCAAACTCGCTCATCCATGTCTTTATGGACCTTGCTTTGTGCACTGGTGTGCAGTCATGTTGGAACAGGAAGGGGACATCCCCAAACTGTTCCCACAAATTTGAGAGCATGATGTTGTCCAAAATGTCTTGTCTTGTTATGCTGATGCCTTAAAAATTCCATTCACTGGAACTAATGCGAGCGGACTTTCCGGCAGAAAAGGTCAGATGGAATGATTCCGTCAGACATTCCGCTCATGTGTGGGCTTCATCTGACTTTCTTTTCCCAAAATTCTGATGGACCTAGAAATAGAACATGTTTCAAATCTTTCCGCCGGAACCAGTTCCTATTGAGAAAACCGCTCGTCTGTATGCTGTTCCGACGGACCAAAAACGACGCATGCTCTGAAGCAAGTATGAGACAGAAGTGCTTGGTCTGGTAAAACTAGTGTTCATATTGGAGCTAGCACATTCCTCACGCTGCAAATTCTGTGATCGTTAAATGCAGCGCATTATTGTCTTCTTTATAATGCTAAAAGAACAAAGTTGTTTTACTGCTCCTATTCATACAGAGTTCTCACAAACAGATTTCTGGATTATTTCTCCTGATATCATGAATAATATTGTATTTTTTAAAAGTCCGATCTTCATAATAATGTTTACAATTTTTTTATTTATTTTTTTAGAGTCATCTTTTATTATTTTTGATTTCATCAAGATCTTTTTTTAAGATTATTTAAAAATTATTTTCTAGTGATCACCATTTTTTTTTTTTGTGTCAAGTTACCACAATAACATTATTTTTATTTTTTTGTGCCAAGTTACCACAATAACATTAATAAGGTTTTATTCTTGTGTGTGTCAAGTTACCACAATAACATTATATATATCCTGTATATAAAAAAAGTGACATGGTTCTAGTTTTTGGTTCATCAATCACACAGAATTTTCAGCTCACGACTTGCAAATTCTATGTTAATACATATAAAAGAGTATCATTCTAACCCCAGCATTTTTTCAAGCTGGTGACAATTTTTTTTTACCACTACTGTCAACTGATATGTATACATAATTGTTTGGATAAAATCATTAATAGGTGATCAATTATAACATCTAGTTAACATCATTAATATAAGGACACTAAATTTGTAGAAAAATAATATACTTGGCTCCAGCTAGGTGCATTCACTTCTTCCAGGATGGAAGGCCCAGGTTATTCCTCCTCAGCTTCTGCTGGGGTGGAGGGAAGGGTGGAGGGAAGGGTGGAGGGAAGGGTCGAGGGGAGAAGGGGGAGAGATTGCAGCAGTGCTGTGGGCTGGATGTGTAGTGCCCACAGTGCTGCTCAGTGCCAATACTGTGCAATACTCTGCCAATACTTTTCAACATTGTGCAATTCTCTGCAACACTGTGCAATACTCTGCCAATACTCTGCAACACTGCAATACTCTGCCAATACTCTGCCAATACTCTGCAATAAATTTTAACAGAAACAAAGAATTTTTTTCTTTTTTTTAACCAAATTTTCTTTTGTCTTTTTTGATTTATAGCGCAAAAAATAAAAAAAAAACAGTGTTGATTAAATACCACAAAAAGAAAGCTCTATTTGTGTGAAAAAGGGACAACAATTTCATATAAGTACAGTGTTGCATGACTGAGTAATTGTCATTCAAAGTGTGAGAGCACCAAAAGCTGAAAATTGGACTGGTTAGGAAGGGGGTTTAAGTGCCCAGTGGTCAAGTGGTTAAAGCACCATTTTAATCTTTGCAGATGACCACAAGCTATGCAGTGGGATAACATCTTTAGGTGATGTCTTCAATTTACAAGCTGACCTCAATGCTCTGTTTAATTGGGCAACTGTGTGGCAATTAAGTTCTAATGTTGATAACTGTAAAGTTATGCACATGGGGGCTAAGAATGTGCATGCATCATACACGCTAGGGGGAGTACAACTGGGGGAATCCATAGTGGAGAAGGATCTGGGGGTTTTAGTAGATCATAAGCTCAATAATAGCATGGAATGCCAAGTTGCGGTTTCCAAAGTGAGCAAAGCCCTTTCTTGTATTAAGAGAGGTATGGACTCCAGAGAGAGAGAGAGAGATATCATTTTGCCCCTGTACAAATCATTAGTAAGACCTCATATGGAATATGTAGTTCAGTTTTGGGCACCAGTTCTCAAAAAGGATATTGGGGAACTGGAGAAAGTGCAGAGAAGGGCAACCAAACTGATAAGAGGCACGGAGGAGCTCAGCTATGAGGAAAGATTAGACTTAGGTTAGCAAAACTTTCCTTTAAGAGTTATTTGGTGGTGGGGGTGTCACGTTTTGCCCAGAGATGGGCTTTAAATACAGTTCCCAGAATCGCAGGACCTATACACTGTGTGTGTGTATGAATGTATGTATGTGTGTGTGTATGTGTGTATATATATATATATATATATATATACACACAATGGATTGCACCTACCAATGTTATAATGGAAAAAAAGAACGCTTGCCATCGTATAACAAACTTTGAACTCCTGCCATCTAGTAGACAAGATGTCAATGTCTGTGCAACTTAAAGACACAATTACACTGATATAATGACACATCTACTTCAGCTATATGATGAATGCATCTTGCAAAAGAAATTCCGTGGCTCTGAGCTTTCCTTACTCCATTTTATCATAGTGGAATGGTTATTGCTGAGAGACAGGAACTACTTATTACTCATTCAGCTGGTGAATATCATTATTAATGATGGCATGATATTTTTATTCATCATGAGCTAATGAGAAGGTTCTGGATTATAGATTATATAGCATTACATTACAGCAGGGTCCCATGAGTGAACTGTATTTTTATTCACTTTAATGATTTTATTATTTAAAATACTATTACAGTAAATATACATGCACTACTTTTAATTAATTGGTTTTGCCATAATTGCAGTTTTCTATATAGAACCACATAAATAATCCTCTGCATTGTTGCGCTACCTGAAGTGAGTTTTTCCGTTAGGAATTTTAACATTTAGAGCAGGACTAAACCCTCCCTATCCTTTACCGCCAAGAAAGCTGCCATCTTAGTCTCTGTTTGATCTGCATTTGCCATAATTGCACATGTGATCAGTTATGAAACCGGTTATAACTGCCAGGACTACATGTTTATTATGAGCATGACTCCCACTTATATCTTGTAAGAGTTTTTACCTAAAGACTGACTAATCAAATGTATATTATTACAAACTAAGGGCATTGCCTCCTGGAGCGCCAGATACACAATTTACCTTCATTTGTTGGTTTGACAGTTTGGCTAAGAGCTAACATAAGCTCAATAGCAACTGTGACAGTAATCATTTAAGGCATTCTAAGAATGTAACTGTTTTTAGAAACAGTTTAATCAGTGGGTTTAGTACCACTTTAAAAAAGTCCTATTAGGGAAAATTCACAATCAAGCACAAAAAGCCCACGAAATCCTTTACTGTTCACCTTGTCTACATGAGTAACATTTCAAAGCTTCTCTTTTTTCAAAGGTGCTTTAACAGTGGAAATGTTTGTCAGATATGGCTTTTGTATAGGAGGACCTTCTAACACTGCAATTCTTCCTCTAAAATACTTCTGTGCTTTTACCATCGGTTTTGCTCTTTTTATACAGTTCACAACCTCTTCCCTTGTACTGAATGAATTTACAGTTCCATCTGTTATTCTGCAGAGTTTGGAGATGAAAATGGATAGTTTCATGAGTGTCGGTTAAAATTCTCTTCTTTTCTATCTACTTGTGTTTTTTTTTTAATGTACAAGAATAAAGAGCACACTTGTGACATGAAAATGGTCTCCCTGTATATCGGTGTGCATAAAGCTTTAAAGAAGTAAAGCTGAACTAGAGCAAAACACAAATTTTCATTTGCAATATATCAATTAATCGAACATAAAAATGATATAATGCCCCTTGCTGCACCAAAACACAATTATACCTTCTACTAACACGCAGGGATCCAAGCTAATCAAGATGGCGCACTTTGGCACTCATGGTAAGCTAAAACCTACAATAAAACCCATCAGTGAGGGTCTTGCTGAAGAGTCAGCTTAAATGGTGCAGACTATCAAGACCCACATAGGATTACCATAAGAACTAACAGACTCCTGCATCTCCAAAATAACTTCACTATGATACTACAGAGGACCCACCAGCTAATTTGGAAAGTACTGCTCTGATTGCTACAAGAGTATTGTGCTTAAAGTGGGGTGGCCCTGCTTGTCTAGCCACTCACCTGTGGTACCATCTCTGGGACCATCTCTGCTGCCAGCCCAGAGATCCCGCCAGCTGTTTGCCTTGACCCTGGATTTTACAGTGAGAAATACTGTTGCAGAGGCTAAGAGCAAGTAGTTGTTTATGTGCTATACTGTTTATTGTCTAGTATCTGTGGCTGCAGCGACTGATATTGTCACTTACCTGAAGGGAGACTGAAATGACGAGGCCGGCCTCTCTTGTATCTCTAGTCCAGGTCCCGCTGAGGGTGAGACAGAAGGAGCCGAAGGACCAGAGGCACACGAGTGCCTGCAGATGAAGACCAGAAGACTTGCAGCAGGAAGTCGCAGCCCGTTGCAGGACTGTAGTTGCAGAGCAGGTCGCAGCTGGTTGCAGGACCGTTTGCAGGACCGTGGTGTCAGATACTCGGATAGTAGCGCTGAGCCAAGCAGGGCACAGAAGCAGGGTTGTCAGGAAAGCCGGGTTCGTCAACGGGCGGGCAGCAGGGTACAGGCACATCAGGCTGAAGCAGGTCAGGGAGGAAGCCGGAGTCGTCAACAGGCAGGCAGCAAGGTACTTGAGCATCAGGCGAGACAGGTCAGGTGGGGTGCTGGGATCAGGAGCCAGGAATCGGACAGGCAGAGTCCAGAAGCAAGGTCAACGGGAGCTACGGTCAGCAACTGGATCAAACAAAACAACACAGGTTTCAGGGAAGCAGGATACAGCTGAAGACCAAATCAGCACAGACTGGTGGCCGGGCACCCCTTTAAGTAGGCTGCCTGGTGCCAATTGGCGCCGAGAGCACGTTCCTGCGCTTTGGCTTGCGCCTGTGCGCAAATGCGTGCCAGGTGGTTTCTCTTCATTTCCTTACATTGCTCCCCCCTTAAGGGCAGCCTCCGGATGCCCAATAAGGATTTCTTTTCAGGATGGAGAGGAAGATAGGCTTGGACCAAACGTGGAGCTTGTACATTAGAGTAAGGTTCCCAAGAATTATCTTCAGGGCCATAGCCCTTCCACTTGATGAGGAACTCCGTTTGGCCCCTTCTCTTCCTACAATCAAGGACAGCCTCCAACTCAAACTCCTCATTCCCTTCAACCAGCAGTGGGGTAGGAGTTTCAGATTCGCGGTTAGGGAATGGATTAGCCACAGACCGTTTCACGAGGGACATATGGAATACCGGATAAATTCTTAGATTCTCTGGCAGACATAACTCAAAGGCGACGGCATTAATCCTCCTCTTCACCAAGAATGGACCGATATATCTCAGCCCTAACTTCTTTGAAGGGCAGGCCAGTTTCAAGTTTGTGGTAGATAACCATACTTTATCTCCGGGCTTCAGCTCCAGATTACCTCTCCTTCTTCTGTCATAGAATATTTTGTCATCACTCTGGGACTTAGAAATGGCTTCCTGCAAAAACTGGTTATTGGTTCTCCAGAATTCCAAACGATCCTGGACTGCAGGTACCAGGGACTCCTGGGGAACATCGGGCAAGAAAGATGGATGAAATCCATAATTGGCAATGAAGGGGGTCTGCTTGATAGAAGAGTGAACTGAATTGTTGTAAGCAAACTCTGCTAACGGTAAGAGGGATGCCCAATCATCCTGTGTGAAAGAAGAAAAATATTGGAGATATTGCTCCAGGGTCTGGTTCGTCCTCTCTGTTTGACCGTTTGTCTGAGGGTGGTAGGCAGATGACAGGCAGAGTTTAATGCCCAACACTTCTAAAATCTAGAAGTAAACTGTACTCCACGGTCTGATGTGATGTTGACAGGAATTCCATGAAGACGCACCACTTCCTTGACAAAAGATGAGGCAGTCTCCGCAGCAGAAGGGGTACCTTTTAGGGTCACAAAGTGGGCCATCTTGGATAAATGGTCTATTATGACAAAGATGGTGGTAAATCCTTCAGATTTGGGTAACTCAACGATAAAGTCCATAGAGATCATGCTCCATAACTTATATGGTACAGGAAGAGGCTCCAGCAGACACCAATTCTTGGTTCTATCCATCTTGTTCCGAGGACAGGTTGTGCAAGATTTTACATAGTCCCAGCAATACTGTATCAAGTCTGGCCACCAAAAAGAGCGAAGGACTAGCTTTGAAGTTTTGAGTAGCCCAAAGTGCCCTGCCAGAGGATGATCGTGACACATATAGAGAACAGCTGTCTGTAAGCGTAGAAGTAGAGGCCTTCTTTAGGTTGGAGGTGAAGCTCTTGGGCAGGAGGATGATTCAGAACTGCTGACTTGATTTGAGTGATAAGAGTGGTGGAGAAAATTAAAATGTCATCAAGATAAACATAGTTACATAGTTAGTAAGGTTGAATAAAGACACCAGTCCATCCAGTTCAACCTGAGTGACTGTCTACAATTGGGACTATGCCTGTACATTGCACAATAAACTATAGTGAACAAATCAAGAAAGTCCCAGAAAATATAATTTACAAAATGCTGAAAGGTGGCTGGAGCATTACAAAGTCCGAAGGGCATCACCAGGTACTCAAAATGCCCAAAACGGGACCTGAAAGCAGTTTTCCATTCATCCCCTTCTCTTATTCGGATTAAGTTATATGCTCCCCTTAGATCTAGCTTGGAAAACACACAAGCCTCCCATAGTCCCTGGAATAATTTGGGAACCAGGGGCAAGGGGTACCGATCCTTGATGGTTTAAGTCCCGGTAATCAATGCAGGGCTGAAGGGAGTGGTCTTTTTTTTCACAAAGTATATCCCTGCTCCGGCAGGGGGTGAAGAAGGCCGGATAAACCCCTTATCAAGGTTTTCATCTATGTACTTCCGTAGCTCCTCCAATTCTGGTTCTGAAAGTAGGTAAATCCTACCAAAGGGGATTTCTGCACCAGGTAAGAGTTCAATAGGACAATCGTAAGGTCTGTGAGGTGGAAGGGTGTCAGCGTTCTTTTTATTACAAATGTCCAGGAAATCATGGTACACTGAAGGTACCAATTGAACAGTTTCAGGGTCCATATTGATACAGAGAAGCGGCTCTTCAGAAGCAAGTGGAGGAGGAAGACAGAACTCTCGGCAATAATCGGAAGAAAAAGTCACTGTTCCAGTAGCCCAATCTATGAGAGGGTTGTGTGCCCTCAACTAGAGCTGCCCAAGGATGAAAGGAAATAGAGGTGAAGTAATGACATCCAAATGAAGCAGCTCATGATGCCCAGAGGTGGTGAGGCACAGGATGGGTTCGGTCTCTAACATGACAGGTCCAGATTTAATACTCGACCCATCTACCAAGTGGACCGTGAAGCTGTCTCTCTTGGCGCACAGAGGTAGATCATGTATGGTAGCAAATGCAGAGTCCACAAAACAGCTGCAGGCCCCAGAGTCCACAATGGCGGAAACGGCAAGAGTCTTTCCATTTAACTGAAAGGAGACTGGCATCAGGGTATGGAGTTGGCTGGAACTTAGTGCCGCAATTGTGGTAGATGGAAGGAAAGCTTCCCTACAATGTCTTCGGATACAGGTCTGTAAGAAGTGTCCTTCATCGCCACAGTAAAGGCAGAGATTATTGCGGCGGCAACGAGACCTTTCTTGTTGAGACAGAGGAGGCCTAGGAAGGCTGGCGCGTTGAACCTTCTTACCGTCCACAACCTCTTTAGGGAGAGTCGAGAAGGCAGCAGGTGATGGATCCAACGGACAAGCATGTAATAGGTGAAGGTTCTAGGCCTTCTCCAGTTGTCTTTCATGCAGGCGACGGTCAATCTGGATACATAGGTGGATTAAGTCATTCAGGGAGGAGGGTATTTCCACTCTGGCTAGCTCATCTTTGATGGCTTCTGACAGACAGAGTCAAAAACGGAAATCTAACGCTGAACTGTTCTATTTGGTATCAGTGCTCCACAAACGAAAGTCAGAGACATAGTCCTCCATGGGCCTGGGGCCCTGTGGTAAATGGCTCAGCGAGGTTTCAGCCACCTGGTGGCGAAAAGGATTGTCATAAATTGGGCCATAGCGGCAAAGAAGGACTCGACTGAAGCCAGGGTTGTGTTGTTCCCGAAGCTGAAAAGCCCAGGCCTGGGGAGAAATGAGAAATCCCACTTTCACTTCTTTGGTAGAAGTAGGAAAAAGTAAAGTTCACATGCATTTTGAAAAGTCCTGAATTTACTTCGGTCTCCAGAAAAATGTTTGGGCAATGGTACCCTGGGTTCAGGAAGGTAGAACAGTTCAGCTTGGGTACAGGTCATGGTTTGAGCAGGAAAGTCTTTGGTTCTTGAATGCTCGAATGTGAGAGCCAGGCTGGGTGCATGCTGTAGCTGGTTATGGATACAGGCCAAGTCCATATGCAACCCCTGCGCCACATGGGAGAGTAGAGATGGACAAACATCCGGAGGGATGTTTCACGAACACGGACCGCAAACGCGGCCAAAAGTTTGCGAACCGCAAAGTTTGCGGCGGGCCCTATTGACTTCAATGGTAGGCGAACCTTAAAAACTTACAGGTCATATTTTCAGCCACAAAATACTTACTAGCTGTACACACATAGTCCCACCACATGGCCACTGACATAACACATGTATGAAGTGAATCTGGGATCGACAACTACAAGCATTCTTTTTTTATCTGTGAAATTTTGACAATTCAGGACTCAAGAGTGCATGAAGGCAATGGAGGAGAGGAAAGGTCAGGGTAGGCTATGAAGAGGGTGCAGGAAATGATCACCAGCACCGTGATAGAGAGCACTGACACCAGCACCGTGATAGAGTGCACTGACACCAGCACTGTGATTATAGAGCACTGACACCGGCACTGTTATATAGAGCACTGACACCAGCACCGTGATATAGAGCACTGACACCAGCACCGTGATATAGAGCACTGACACCAGCACCGTGATATAGAGCACTGACACCAGCACCGTGATATAGAGCACTGACACCAGCACCGTAATAGAGAGCACTGACACCAGCACCGTGATAGAGAGCACTGACACCAGCACCGTGATAGAGAGCACTGACACCAGCACCGTGATAGAGAGCACTGACACCAGCACCGTGATAGAGAGCACTGACACCAGCACCGTGATATAGAGCACTGACACCAGCACCAAGATAGAGAGCACTGACACCAGCACCAAGATAGAGAGCACTGAGACCACACCAGCACCGAGATCGAGAGTACTGACACCACACCAGCACTGAGATGGAGAGAGAGCACTGACACCAGCACCAAGATAGAGAGCACTGACAGCAGCACTGATACCAGCAACTCGCTGCTGGGCACCAAAAATATGACACCTCTCAACCTCTTCAAACAGGAGGGTACGGGCATATAGTACGGTGTGCTTTTATTGTACAAGGAAGTGAGCCAAATGTAGAAAAAAGGTCTGTTTGCTCGATTAAATAAATAGTTGATAGAGATATACATGGTCTACTGGTCACATGTGTTGAATTCCTCCAAGATCCATGCCTCATTCATTTTTATAAATGTGAGGTAGTCAACACAGTCGTGAGCTAGGCGAGTGCGCTTATCGGTCACGAACCCCCCTGCTGCGCTGAACGTCCTTTCGGACAGGACACTGGACGAGGGGCAAGCCAACAGTTCCATTGAAAATTGGGCAAGCTCTGGCCAGAGGACAAGCCTGCCCACCCAGTAGTCCAGGGGATCATCACTCCTCAGAGTGTCCACATCGGCCGTTAACCCGATGTAGTCGGACACCTGTTGGACTAGGCGTTCCCTGATGCTGGATCTGGATGAGACCTGTCGATGGGTCGGCTGAAAGAATGACCTCATATCAGAAGTCACCAACACATCTTCAAACTGCCCTCTTCTTGCAGGCGCTGTTGGATTGGTACCCGCAACTCTTTCTCTGGGAGTGGGAATTCCTCCTCTGCCAGCGCACGCAAAAGCAGAATGCAGCATTTCTAGAAGCAAGGCCTGGAAGTGCTCCATTCTGCCAGCCCTCTGTGACGGTGGTAACATTTCCGCCATTTTGTGTTTGTACCGAGGGTCTAAGTGCGTTGCCACCCAGTACTGGTCCTTGACCCTTATGCTTTTTTATACGGAGTCCCTATTAAAACACTGGAGCATGAAGGCCCCCATTTGCACTAAACTGGAAGCGGTGTGGTGGCCTGGCTCCTGCTCATCATCCAGGATAATGTCATCCTCCTCGTTCTCCTCTCCCCATCCACGCACAACAGGAATCCCAGAAAGGTTTACAGCATGCTCTTCTTGCTCCTCCTAATCCGCCTCGGCACCATCCTCCTCTGACTCCTCTTCAGACTCCTGTTGTTGACTTGTCTCAGATAGAGTAGACCCCCTGGGAATTCATCCAGCATTGCGACTTCCTCATCTTCCCACTCCTGCTCCTCCACGGCTTGATCAATGACACGACACAATGCATGCTCCTTAAAGGCATAAGGTACCATGTCACTGATGGCGCGATGGCTGCGACTGACCAGACTGGTAATCTCATCAAATGGCCGCAGAAGTCTGCATGCATTGCGCATGAGCAGCCACTGGCGCGGTGAAAAAAAAAACAGCTCCCAGAACCTGTTCTGCCGCAGAGTTCGTACAGGTAGACGTTAACTGCACGTTTCTGCTGGAGCAGCCTATCAAGCATATAGAAGGTTGAGTTCCATCGCGTCGGGCAATCGCAAATAAGACGTCTGACCGGCAGATTGTGTCGCTGCTGAATGTCAGCAAGGCGAGCCATGGCCGTCTAAGATCTTCTGAAATGGGCCGAGATTTTCCTTGCCTGCCGCAAGATGTCCTGGACCCCAGGGTATTTGACAACAAATTGCTGCACGACCAAGTTTAAGACGTGTGCCATGCATGGCACGTGCGTAATTTTGCCCTCTTTCAATGCGCTAAGCAGATTGGCACCGTTGTCACACACCACTTTACCAACTGTCAAATTGAGCGGTGTTAGCCACTGATCTGCCTGTGAACGCAAAGCTGAAAGGAGTGCAGGGCCAGTGTGGCCAGTGTGGAGTAGGAGGAGAAGAAGAGCCAGGCCTGCATGCAATCCGTGGTGGTAAACCAAATCTACACGGGTGCCATGGGTTACATGCTTGACGGCCATCAGAAGGTTCACCCAGTGGGCAGTAAAAGTGATATACATTCCCTGCCCATGTTTGCTAGACCAAGTGTCTGTGGTCAGATGTAACTTGGCACCGACACTGTGTGCCAGAGATACACTCACTTGCCGCTAAACATGGCCATATAGCTCTGGGATGCTCTTCTGTGAGAAATACTTCCTTCCTGGGACCTTCCATTGTGGTGTTCCAATGGCCACAAATTCTGAAACCAGCAGTAATCTGCAGCACAGCCCTGCACCAGTACCCCATATATTGTACACCTATACCAGTCCTTACAAGGACCTTTGTGGACCTAGTAGCTAGTGATTTGCAGACTGTACCTTAGTCCCTACACTGATAAAAGACTGCTGCAGAAACCAGCAGTAATCTGCAGCACAGCCCGGCACCAGTACCCTATATATTGTACACCTATACCAGTCCTTACAAGGACAGTTGTGGACCTAGTAGCTAGTGATTTGCAGACTGTACCTCAGTCCCTACACTGATAAAAGACTGCTGCAGAAACTAGCAGTAATCTGCAGCACAGCAATGCACCAGCACCCTATATATTGTACACCTATACCAGTCCTTAAAAGGACCTTTGTGGACCTAATCGTAATAGCTAGCTAGTGATTAAACTGACTGTCTCTGCTGCACACAGCATCCTGTCCCTACACTGACAAAAGACAGCTGCAATCACCAGCACAGCAGTGCACTGAACCCTATATACTGTACTACACCTATATCAGTCCTTAAAAGGACTTTTGTGGACCTAATAGCTAGCAATTTGTTTCACTACAGTCTGTCCCTGCTCCACACAGCAACCTCTCCCTACACTGACATAAGACAGAATGTAAAATGGCCGCCAGATCAGGTCTATTTATAAGGTAGGGGGTATGTCCAATTGTCCATGTGCTTAAATGTCTCAGTAGGCTGTCCTATACCCCATGATGGATGTGTCATAATGGGTCAAAGTTCTTTCACACTGTAAACACATATGTCCGCCGGGCAAACAGCGGCAATAGTCCGCCGATTGGGTGAATCGCGAACACGCAAAATTCGCCACGAACCGACCGCCGGACAAACAGTTCAGCTATCCCTATGGGAGACTGCAGTAACAGTCTGCCAGAGGGTTGGTAGCAGAGATTCCTCCCTTTCAGACTCCATTGCTGGCTGATTGGTACTGTCACGTACCTGAAGGGAGACGGAAATGACAAGGTTGGCCTCTCTTATATCTCTAGTCCAGGTCCCGCTGAGGGTGAGACAGAAGGAGCCGAAGGACCAGAGGCATACAAGTGCCTGCAGATGAAGACCTGAAGACTTGCAGCAGGAAGTCGCAGCCGGTCGCAGGAATATATTTGCAGAGCAGGTCGCAGCTGGTCACAGGACTGTGGTGGCAGACACTCAGACAGTAGTGCTGAGCCGAGCCGGGTTCGTCAACGGGCGGGCAGCAGGGTACAGGCACATCAGGCTGAAGCAGGTCAGGGAGGAAGCTGGAGTCATCACAGGCAGGTAGCAAGGTACTTGAGCATCAGGCAGAGACAGGTCAGGTGGGGAGCCGGGATTAAGAGCCAGGAATCAGACAGGCAGAGTCCAGAAGCAAGGTCAATGGGAGCCAGGGTCAGCAACGGGATCAAACAGAACAGCACAGTTTTCAGGGCAGCAGGATACAGCTGAAGACCAATCAGCACAGAGTGGTAGCCAGGACCCCTTTAAGTAGGCTGCCTGGCACCAATTGGTGCCGAGTGCGCGTTCCTGTGCGCGCGACGCTCCGCGCGGGTATATGCAGTCGCCCACGAGCATGTGCGCCAGCACTCGTCCACGTGCAAATGCGAGCCGGGTAGTTTCTCTTCAGTTCCTTACAGATATTTTAAAGAATAGGTTTGCAGATGATGAGCTTGATACGCAAAACACAGGTATAGATTAAAAATTAATTTATTACAAAAACATACAAGACAATTGCATTCAAATTCATTGGCTATTCACAAATACAGTGGGGCAAAAAAGTATTTAATCAGCCACCAATTGTGCAAGTTCTCCCACTTAAAAAGATGAAAGAGGCCTGTAATTGTCATCATAGCTATACCTCAACTATGAGAGACAAAATGTGGAAACAAATCCAGACAATCACATTGCCTGATTTTTGAGAGAATTTATTTGCAAATTATGGTGGAAAATAAGTATTTGGTTACCTACAAACAAGCAAGATTTCTGGCTCTCACAGACCTGTATCTTCTTCTTTAACCACTTCCCGACCAGCGCACGACGATGTACGTCGACAGAATGGCACGGGCAGGCATATTGGCGTACAGGTACGTCCAATATTCAATGCCCCGCCCTGCCATCGGGAGCGCGCCGCCGGCGGCGCGCTCCCGCGCTGGTCGGGACCCCTGTGAGTCCAGTCGCGGAACCCGCGGACTCGATCGCCGCGGGCATCCCCGTGATCGTCTCATGGAGCGGCCGAATGGAGGAAATGCTGTGTAAACAACATTTCTCCATTCTGCCTAGCAACTAGTGACGCTGATCTCTGCTCCATGTGATTGGAGCAGAGATCACTGTTCACTAAATAAAAGCCCAACCCCCCCACAGTTAGTAACACACCCCTAGGAACACTTAACCCCTACACTGCCACCCACTGGTTAACCCTTTCACTGCCAGTGTCATTTACACAGGAATCACTGCATTTATATAGCAGTGATTACTGTATAAATGACAATGGTCCCAAAAATGTGTCAAAAATGTCCGATGGGTCCCCCACAATGTCGCAGTCACAATAAAAATCGCTGATCGCCATTACTAGTAAAAAAAATAATAATAAAAAATTATTAATAAAAATGCTATAAAACTATCCCTATTTTGTAAACGCTATAACTTTTGCGCAAACCAATCAATCGCTTATTGCGATTTTTTTTTACCAAAAATATGTAGAAGAATATGTATCGGCCTAAACTGAGGGAAAAAATTTTTTTTTTATATATTTTTGGGGGATATTTATTATAACAAAAAGTTTTTTTTACATTGTCGCTCTATTTTTGGTTATAGCGCAAAAAATAAAAACCGCAGGGGTGATCAAATACCACCAAAAGAAAGCTCTATTTGTGGGAAAAAAAGGACGTCAATTTTGTTTGGGAGCCACGTCGCACGACCGCGCAATTGTCCGTTAAAGCGACGCAGTGCCGAATCGCAAAAAGGGGTCTGGTCTTTGACCAGCAAATTGGTCTGGTCTGCAAGTGGTTAAGAGGCTCCTCTGTCCTCCACTCATTACCATATTAATGGCACCTGTTTGAACTTGTTATCAGTATAAAAGACACCTGTCCACAACCTCAAATAGTCACACTCCAAACTCCACTGAAGACCAAAGAGCTGTCAAAGGACACCAGAAACAAAATTGTAGACCTTCACCACAGTAAAAAGTATTATCAGAAGTAGTTTGTAAGTAAAGTGCACAATCAACATAGAGTAACAGGAAATCATTTTTATAGGAGAGCCCTTACTAGAAGTTTGGAGGTTTTATTTTTTATAGTGGAAAAAGTAAAGTAAGAAACAAGAAAACGTTTGCTTGAATGTTTTCTTATATTTTATCAAGCCCCTAAGGGGATATTGGACGCTCCCCCTATGAGATTTTGTTTGGGAGTGTGTTACTCACTTGCTTATATTTTGTCTCAGCAGCTGAAGTCCTCCATTCGGATCTCACAGAGAATGTTGCTAATCTTTTAAGGTTTTTGACAAACTAATTTTTCTCCCCAATTCCAGATCCTAAAAGTTTGGAAGGATCTCAAAAACTAAAGTCAGGTGACTTGTGGATTGTTAAGAGACATTTATATATAAGGAAATGTTTGGAGAGAATACAGCATCTATTTCATGTACAGTTTTGCAAAACTTGAAGGAAAAGTCACCTGGATCCACATCAGACACTGCAAACATGACTAAATCAAAGAAATCTCTGATTTGTTTCCCTTTTGGAATCATAGTCTAGGGTACTATTTATTAAAATACTTTAATATATATATATATATATATATATATATATATATATATATAAAATGTGATTTGAAAAGTAGTTTAGCCATGTTGAAGTCATATTTGTCTTTTGCACGTTTTCCATTTTATGTAGAATTGTCTGTGTTTACATATGCTGATAAGTCAGCATGCCAACAATTAAGCTACAAGGCCATTCTGCCCACAGGAGTGTATATCCAGTACTCTGTAGATATGTCTTATCAATCATTTTTCACAATGAAAAATCATTTTGTAATGAAATAACTGCTCAGCAGTTATATTCTCCACAATGGAGTTTTGCCTCTTTGGCCAGGACTACCTCCACCTAAGCGTGTGGAGGTTCCAGGTTAAAGATAGTTTTTTGATGGTTAGTGATCAAAATATTGATCAAAAGAGAGAAGATGGTAAAGGAAATTTGCAAGTTCTGTATATAATTGTATTCTATTTTGTATGTATTCCACAATGCCCTCACTGTGCATACGGCACTAATAATGTTTTCATTACATGTTTGCATTCTTTCGAGTCCTGATTAAAATTGGTCTGCCTATGTTACGCCTCTTGTTACCATAAACGTACAATTGTAAAATGAAGAATGTGATACCTACATAATCATGTGTATAAAAACCTTTGTGTCATAATAAGGCAGAACATTTATTTGGAAAGATGCGGAGTGTATCTTTTGTGTCTGTTCCCCACTGCAGTAGTTATTAATTTGGAACCACTAATCAATATGAGAATAGGAGTTGCCTATCTATAAAATTCCATATCAATCCAAATATTTTACCCTTTATGGTATGGGAAGCCTACAAACCAATTATTTGGGGGAAAGCTCATTTAACCGCTTGCCGACCAGCCACCGCAGTTGTGTGGCAACATGGCTCGCCTTTATATTTTGTCGCTTCCTTTTTGGCCACCAGGGGCGCACGCGCCCCCCCTGCTCACCCACAGAGCCAATGCTCGGCGGAAAAAAAATACACTTTAATGAATTTAAAAAAATAAACAGTCAGATCAGTCCAATTTTTTTGTACAATGTGAAAGATTATGTTTTGCTTTATTCTAAGCAAAAAAAAATGTGATTATCATTTTATCCAGAATCGTGCAGCTCTATATAAAACGGATCCATGAAAACCTTGAATAAAAAAAAAATTGGAATGTGCAAGACAGAACATCAATCTTAACAGGACAAGCCAGAGACAATTAGCCAGAAAAGCCCAGAATTTCTACTTTTGAGCTCCATGATCCAACTTACAAACCCTTTAGCTTCATACAAGTACTGGCACTTACACTTGCAACCCTATTACATTTTTGGACATTTTTCACTACCAATTATCTAAACTATATACTGACTTTTTGCCCACCTTGATCTTCCTACATTGTTGGATTCTTAAAGAGAACTATTTAGGAAGCCAAAGCCCTAAAAATACAACTGACCATTAAGACACATAAGCTAAACAAAAAAGCGGGACCAAATGATTTCAGTTTCAATAATTTTATTGAGGTTTTCTAACAGAAAATGTAGTTATGCAATGAACAAAGAGGCAGAACAATTCACAAGCATCATTCACAATGCAGAAAGTGTACATAGTCAGAAGTCAGTAAAGGGACCATATGATTTCTTAGCCTCTTACTATAAGAAGTCTTTAATGGTGTTAGGCAAGGTGGGGCATTCAGTCGGTGGTCCTTAACTGCATCAATATGTGTGATACCCAAGCCCAAAGCACACAGCTTCCAGTGGTTCAACTTCAGAACGACATCTCTAATAAGACTGTAATCACTAATGAGCAGGGAGGGCCCTCTGATTCCTCCTGTATTGTAACTGTACTGTCTGCTCTCATATTGTAAAGCACCATGCAAACTGTTGGCACTATATAAATCCTATATGATAATAATAACATAAATCTGAAAATTTTAGCAAAGATTCTTGTTAATTGTACGATTGTCTATTTTTTTTTCGATAAAAACAAACATGCTCTGTGTAGTGGATTTGCAGAGAACAGCCCAGATCCTCCTCTTCTCGGGTCCCTCTTCTGTGCTCCTGGCCCCTCCCTCCCGTTGAGTGATCCCACAGCAAGCAGCTTGCTATGTGGGCACCCGAGCCGGGTCACAGCTCCATGTGTCCATTCAGACACAAAACTGCGGTTTGGTCCCGCCCCTCTCTCTCCTGATTTGCTAATTTACTTTTATTGACAGGAACCAATTGCTCTGCTGTTGTGACTCAGCCAATCAGGAGGGAGAGTCCTGGACGACCGAGACATTGTGGACATCGCTGGACAGAGATGGGGCTCAGGTAAGTATTAGCGGGGCTGCTACACACAGAAGGCCATTTATCTTAATGCATAGAAAATGGGTTTTACAACCACTTTAAATACTTACCTGAGTATGCTCTCCATCCAGCCTGTCTGCAGCAGTGCTGGTCTCCTTTTCTGCTCTCACAGGACAGACTGAGAGCAGTGGGAGTCATTGGAGCCTGCTGCCGTTAGTCAAATCCAGTGTGAAGGGAGCAGAATGTGACTGAGCCGTGCTGTGTGTGTCTATGGTTGCGTACAGCCCTCCTCAGGAGCACACCTGCACGTGTGCCCCTCATAGCAAATGGCTTGCTATGGAGCTAATGCAGGAAAGAAGGAGTAAAACAATACCGGCAAGGAAAGAACTCCAGGAGAGGAGGTAAGGAGCCTCTCTGTGCAATATCCTATGGCTCCATGCACACTAGAGCTCATAAACAGGTTTTATTAATTGGAGTTTGAGCATTTTTTTGACAGCCCATAAACTCCACTCTGTTATCCTGTGTCCATGCACACATGAACGTTTTTGAAGTGGTGTATATGGGCTGTTTTTAGAACGCCATAAAATTGCGTTCAGGAGTCATTTTTCTGACTACAAAACACACCAAACGCTGATAAATGTAGAAAAATGCTCAAAAACGTGGCTCACCAGCATTTTTTAACATTTTTGATCCATTGAAAAAAAAAAAAAAATAATAATAATAAAAAAAATGCTAATGCGGAAAAACGCTAATGAATGCTATTGCAAAAACACTAAATGTTGAAAGGCTCACTGCAAAGCTACTGGTGTTTTTATAAAGTTATTTTAACATCCAGTGTGCATGTAGCCTTACACAGAGCAGGTACCGGTAAGTGTAAACCATTTTTTTTTTTTTTTTTTTTTAGGGAAAAATAGGAACCTTTAGTATCACTTTAAAATAAATCTTTAAGGACACTTATAATGTGGGCAGATTGTTTTTTTCCCCAGAGTCAAAGGACACCTAAAGACAGATTTTATGGATTTCAAAAATTCTTGTATCTTTAAAACAAACATCAAACTTGTCAGATAGCTTTGCAAACTGTTGGTGCTATATACAGTAAATCCTATATAATAGTAGGCAAAGTAACAGCAGCTGTAAAGTCTATGGCTGGGCAGGAAGCCGCAGACAGGACCCGCTGCCTTCTTGGCAATGGTCCAGAATGCCCCCTGGTGACTCACAGATAGAAACTTGGCATTTAGCAAAGCTCACACTCACTGCTGATTGCCTGGCACTAGATGTGAGTAACCCAAAGGGGGGGTTGGGTATGTCGGACCGCAGCACAGAGATTGCTGCTGTCACAGAGAACAGCGGGTTCCACTGATAGACTTTATAAAAGCTGCTGGGAATTATTTGGCAGCCATTACAAAAAGGAAGATTGGCCCCCCTCCAAGCTCAGCCATTAAAATTTATGAGGAAGGTACCCGGGGCTTTCGGGAATATATAATTTTTAGGCAAAGAGATTCTTCAAGTGGCCAGGAAACAAACATATTATGGAAACAATCTATGGTGTGTGAGATTAAACAAACTTTATCTAAGATTTGCACATTAATCATTTTAAAATCCTTGGGGTCCATTTATCAATGTTTTTCACTCCAGTTTCATGCATTTTCGAATTGAATTGTATGTGAAAATTGGGTGAATCTGGGATGAAAACATTGATAGATAAAACCCTGTGAGTATTTGCTACATGACATTGTACCATGTTTTACCTATTTTTATTTTTTTAACTTTAAAGTCCATCAGCAAAATCAGCATCAAAACAAATGATCTTTGGCTTGTTTCACACTGCTGCAATCAGATTTCGATCTCACTCTCGGTGCAATTATGTCATGCACCTTGGATGCTACTTTAAAGTGGTTTGCATATTCTGTAGGGCCAAAATTTAGCTGGAATCACACCAAAACAGTACAGAAATCTTTTCCAAAATCGCGCCGTGGTGAGTTGTATTGATGCAAACACGTACCATTGAAAACAATGTAATTTCCTTCACCATGTAATTCTGTGTGACTCAAGCCACATCAGAAATCGCACTAGTGTGAACGGAGACTTATGCCGCATACACACGACTGGACTTTCCATCAGAATAAACGCTGATGGTCTTTCCAACCGAACGGACTTGCTTACTCACGATCCGTTAATTTTGAACGCGATGACGTACGACGGGACCAGAAAAGGAAGTTCAATAGCTATTAGTCAATAGCTGCTCTTGCGTCGTATTTGGTCCTTCGGAATAGCATACAGACGAACGGTTTTCCCAACAGGAATTGATTCCGTCAGAAAGATTGAAAACATGTTCTATTTCTAGGTATTTCTAAGAAAAAAGTCAGATGAAGCCCACACAGGATCGGAATATCTGATGAAATGATTCCGTCTGACCTTTTCTGCCGGAAAGTCCGGTCGTGTGTACGCGGCATTACAGTTCGTTTTCTTTCTAAAGCAGCCATGGCATAAGGCAGGGATATCCAATTAGCGGGCCTCCAGCTGTTGCAAAACTACAAATCCCATCATGCCTCTGGGTGTCATACTTGTGGCTGTCAGAGTCTTGCTAAGCCTCATGGGACTTGTAGTTCTTCAACAACTGGAGGTCCGCTAATTGCATATTCCTGGCATAAGGTAAGCCTTGGTCTTGTTACAGAGGCCCAACAATTCCGCTACTGAGTCAGACCACTGGCCCTGCAATCAGCAAAGCTCATGCTTCCTTCTGACTGAGGAGCTCTATCTTTAAACCCTAGTACACACCACTAGGTTTTAACCTGAAAGAAAAACTGACAGCTCAGGTTGAAGCCACTGTACTAACAACCAGATGTTAGTACAGCAATCTCCACTGCTGTGCTATTGTGTTCTGACAGGGAGGAGCCTCCCACTGGCCAGAACACTTATTGGCTAAGAGCACTGAATGGAAGTTCGTCAGCAGACCTTTTTCCTAAATCTCATGAGTCTTCAATAGAATGAATGGCTTTTGTCTGGCAGGCTGCCATACACACTGGCCGAATGTCGTTTGGTTTCTATTGAATATTTGGACCGTTTGTACTAGGCTTAAGGCTGGCCAAACATTATACAATTTTCCTTTAAATTTACCAAAACTAGAAGAGGTCAAACCTAAACACTTTCAATTTGTATCCAATCGGGCAGACCCTTGCACTACATAGTTGAAGGTAAATCTAAAGGCAATTGAATAAAAAAATTGGATAATGCATGGCCAGCTTTACTCATCTTGAGAGAGGGATAAGTGAAAGACCTCTGCAAAGAGATCACTGCTTCCACACTGAGATCGAGGGTACCACTCTGCAGCATGCCCCGTCCACATGGGCAGAATGTCGGGAGACATTTGCTAATTCAAAACAAAAAAACGGCCCTCCTATCAGAACACAACTATCCGAACACAACAGGTCAGCAGGGGAGATTGCTGTACTAACTTTGCATGGTGTTGGACGAAAAAAAAAAAAAAAACTACTAGTGTGTACCCGGCTTCGGACTGTGGCAAATTTTTAAAGAAGACAAATGGAACGTCTTTGCAAACCTTTTGTTTTGATGCATACTATATGTAATGTATTTAACTAAATTAAACAAAATGTTGAGTTGTGGTGTACCAATGAAAAATACAGCCCAACTTTTCAAATCTCTATACAGTACTATATATATATATATATATATATATATATATATATATATATATATATAAAAATCTCAAATTTGATCTTTCTACTGATCAGTGTATCGTACTTCAAGTCAGACAAGCAGTGCTGCATTGGTGACAACAGAATTTCTCATTGCCTTATTTCTGATTTAGCACTTGCTGTACAATGTCATCAAAGGCATCAGCATCACAGTTTCCAAAATTCTGATCTGGAGTCAGCGTGGTCAGTAGGCGAGCCACATTCATTCTGAGGTTCCGGAGCTTTGTGCTGGAACAACAACAATTATGCAGGTAAGAATAAAAAAAAATAAGCTTTGCTTAGAACATTCATGAAAGTTAAACTTTACAGTGATGCTATAAACCTCCAAAATGATAGTATTGTCTACCTGAAGGTAAGTTTTCATGTGTCTAGCACTTTTATACTGTTTTATATTTACAGAAAAGTAAATTATTGTTTTCAAACCAGCTTAAGCCGATATATAGGGAGGTCCAGTAATTTCAAGCATTATTGCCTTCAACCATAAAACAATCAAGCTTCATCAGAGTTAAAGAGGAGCTCCAGGCTCTTTCATAAAAAAAATAAAAGTCAGCAACTGCAAATACTGTAGCTGCTGAATTTTAATATTAGAGTACTTACCTGTCCAGGTATTCAGCGGTGTCCTCACCCGAGAAGATTTTTCAATTCGCTATCGGGTGCTGCCACCACCATCTCGACTAAGGGAAACCAGCAGTGAAGACTTGCGGCTTCACAGCCAGATCCCTACTGCGCATGCGTGAATGTGCCGGATACGGGGGAAGGGGGAGGGGGCCTGGCTACGGGGGAAGGAGGAGGGGGGCCGAACTTCCTGGCTTAGTTCACTGTGGCGACTTGAGCCGGAAGTGGGAAAGGGTACCTGTCAAAACAAGGTAACCGCTCCCCCCCAAAAGGATCAAAATGTGGCAGCGGAGGGGGGAAGAGGCAGACAAGCAGAGCTTCCCCTTTTGGGTGGAGCTCCGGTTTACATTAGATAGATAGTTTAAATTAGGTGCTGTAACCAATCCAACTTAGGTGCTGTACCTCCCAACTTCCTAAAAAGGACACCTTTTAGCACCCAGTATGTAGTCAAAGGACACGTCCCTGTCACGCCGCCAATTACAAGGGCCACAAAGATCAAATATGCAGAAAATGATTGGCTAAAGCCTGGTACAGATGAGCAAAATATTGCCCGGTTCAACAGAAACCAGCCAACATTCAGCATGTGAGCACATCAGCTTGTCTGACAGAAGCCAGGAGAGCGGCTGGCTTCTGTTGAACGGAATGCTGGAAAACCAATCAGCATCCGATCAGTGCTGGCAGCCAAAAACAATTGGTATTATACATATTATAATATATAATTTTATTTTGAAAAAACATTTATAATTTTCCTTCCACTTCACAATTATGTGCCATTTTGTGTTGATCATCACATAAAATCCCAATAAAAAAAAAAAAAAGTTTTTGGTTGTAACATGACAAAATGTGGAAAACGTCAAGGGGTATGAATACTTTTTCAAGGCACTGTACATTGTAGGGGATCTCCAAGAGTGAAACTCCAAAGAAACAAAACCTGGTGGGGGTGGCTTTGTTAACCCATACAAAAGCTGAGTGGAGCTGGCGAGAGAAATTCTATCCTCTGTGCTGGCTGGAGGGGGATCCTGCCATAATGTACCCAGCATAACATCCCATTATGGAGGACCTACCTCCTCATCTGCTGTCCTCCAGTGCTGACAGATCCAGGTTTGCCATCACTGCCGTCTCCTCAAGCACATCTTCTGAATGGGAGACCTCTAGCTTTGGCTACTGGGCTGCCACTAATGATCTGATTAGATTTACATTAACCTGGCTCCATTTTTTTGAATTTTACAGATGCCGAGAATGGATCGAATGTTTACACTGCATTGTGTAGTGTACACAGAAAATAAAATTGTTAGGTAAAAAAGATTTTTTTTTTTTTAGCAGAAGCCTCCTTATTATTATTATTATTATTATACGGGATTTGTATAGCGCCAACGGTTTGTACAGCGCTTCTGGGAATTTTTGGGAACTTTAACTTTCAACTTAGACCCCTTTCCACCGAGGGCGTTTTGCAGGCGCTATAGCATTAGAAATAGTGCCTGCAATCCACCCTCAAACTGCTGCTCCATTCATTCCAGTGTGAAAGCCCGAGGGCTTTCACACTGGAGCGTTGCGCTGGCAGGACGTGAGGAAAAGTCCCGCCAGCAGCTTCTTTGGAGCGGTGAAGGAGCGTTGTGTTTACCGCTCCTCCACCGGTGCTCCCCATTGAAATCAATGGGGCAACACTGCATTACCGCCGGCAAAACGCTGCTATTGCGGGCAGTTTTAAGCCTTTCTCGGCCACTAGTGGACGGTAAAATCGCCCCACTAGCGGCTGAAATGCTCTGCAAATCCAACGGTAAAACGCCACCAAAAATATGGGCGTTTTACCGCCGACGCTATGGGCGCGGCAGTGTGAAAGGGGTCTTAAACTTTTCTACTAGTTAATTTTTTTAAAGAGAGATTAGATACACTGATGCCGCATACACACGATCGGAATTTTGGCCAGCAAAAGAACGATGAAAGCTTTTCATCGGAATTTAGCTGGCCGAATTCCTGCCAGCAAAAATTTGATAGCATGTTCTCAATTTTCCCGATGGAAAAACTTTCTACGGAAATTCCGATCGTGTGTATGCAATTCCGACGCACAAAAACTCACGCATGCTCAGATCCAACTACGAGATGGAAGCTATTGGCTACTGGGTATTGAACTTCCTTTTTCTAGTCCTGTTGTACGTGTTGTAAGTCACCATGTTCTTGGCGGTCGGAATTTGGTATGACCGTGTGTAGGCAAGACAGTTTGAGCAGAATTCCGTCGGAATTATGACAGGAAAACCATCAGAGCTTTTTCCACCGAGAATTCCGCGTGTATGTGGCAATAGAGATGTTAGTAAATTTTATTTTTTACACACACGAATAGCTATAAAGCTTTGCATACTTGATGTGATTATAGCCGTATTAGTGCAATTGTGACAGAGAAAATTTAGTACTGTCCGTGATACTTTGTTTATTTGCACTAACATACAATTTTTCAGGACAAGCTTTCGGGGATTGTCCCCTTCTTCAAGGTCCAAGCAGTACTGATTCACAAATTGTCCTGAAAAATTGTATGTTAGTGCAAATAAAAAAAGTATCACGGACAGTACTCAATTTTCTCTATAAAACTTTGCAAAAGACAGAGCTCATCAATAAATCAAAGAATGCTGTATTCCCTCACATTGGCTTACAAACCCTAGATGTAGGAGTCTGAGCCAACTACAGGAGGCATAAAGCTGAGAGGGTCTTTAAAGGGATCAAATTCCATTTCACGTGAGTGAGCAGCAGTTAAGCTAATCCTGACATGGAAAGCTTTTTACAGTTTTTCACCTACATTCTAAAGAAAAGGCTCGGTTCACACTGGTGCGATGCGGGAAACCCTGCAAATCCAGTTTCCGCATCACACCTGAATCACCGCAGTTTACACTGCCCTCGCTGCGGGCATCAATACAAAGTTAATGACACCCTCAGTTTGTTTTGCAGATCTCAGTGTGAACTGTGAATTCGGACAAGATTAGGATCGCATGGGTGTTTACAACCCATTGGGACAAAAAAAAAAGGGTCCTGCACGAGTTTGGACCGAATGAGATGCAAATTCAACCATACAGTTTTTATGGCTGAATTTGCATTGCACAGACATCGCATGGGATCTGCACAGCAATGAGTTGCAAATTGCATGCGATGTCAGGCATTGCACCAGTGTGAACTGGCCCTAAACCTGCTTTCTGCATGCCTTGGATGTTATATTAGAGTGTAAGCTCTACAGATGCATTCTTATATCAACAGTTACATAGTTAGTCTGGTTGAAAAAAAGACACAAGTCTATCTAGTTTAACCAATAAAAAGGGGGAAACAATTACTGTATACAATCTCATATACCCAATCCTATACAGTTGATCCAGGGGAAGGCAAAAAGCCCAAATAAAGAATGATCCAATTTGCTCCAGCAGGGGAAAAAAATCCTTCCTTATCCCCCGAGAGGCAATCGGATATTCCCTGGTTCAACTTTAGTCATAAATGTTAGTATCCAGTTATATTATGTACATTTAGGAAAGAATCCATGCATTTTTTAAAGCAATCTACTGAGCTGTTGAGGGAGTCTATTTCACATTTTCACAGCTCTTACTGTGAAGAAAATTTTCCGTATTTGAAGATTAAATCTCATTTCCTCCAGAGTGCCCCCTTGTCCTCTGTGATGATTAAGTGAATAACTCAACACCAAGTTCACTATATGTACTACTTATCATTAGGTATGGGCCAACAGTTCGGCCCGAGCATAAGTTCGGTCCGAACTTTGGTTGTTCGGATGTTCTGCGGCCACCGAACAATTTGCAGTGTTCGGGGCAAATTCGAAAGCAGCCGGAACACCGTTAAAGTCTATGGTACATTAACATGAAAAATCAAAAGTGTTAATTTTAAAGGCTTATATGCAAGTTATTGTAATAAAAAGTGTTTGAGGACCAGAGGTCCTGCTCCAGGGGACATGTATCAATGCAAAAAAATTTTTTAAGAATTGTAGTTTTTTCAAGAGCACTGATTTTAATAATGTTTGCTAGCAGGTTCTCAAATTTTCCGCCAATGAAACTTTGTTGGTGGAAAGTCTGATCGTGTGTACACAAGTCTGTCACACAAAAGTTCACGCATGCTCAGAATGAAGCAGAAGGAGCCGTACTGGCTATTGAAATTCCTTTTTCTCGGCTCATCGTATGTCTTGTACGTCACAGCGTTCCCGCATTCGGAATTGTTGGCCAACATTTGTGTGACCGTGTATATGCAAGACAAGTTTGAGCCAACAACCTTCGAACAAAAATCCATGGTTTTGTTGGCGGAAAGTCCAATCGTGTGTATGGGGCATAACAGTTCAAACCTGCTGACATACACACAGGCCGAATGGCAGTTTTTGTGAGCCTGCCGATGTGTACTAGGCACATTCAGCACATAGTAAATTTGGCCTGTGTGTACGAGGCATTAAGCTCCTCTTCCCAAGAGAGAATAAATTCAGTTTTGTTCTGTTCTCTAATCTTTCCTCATAGCTGAGCTCCTCCATGCCTCTTATCAGTTTGGTTGCCCTTCTCTGCACTTTCTCCAGTTTTCTGGTATCCTTTTTGTGAACTGGTGGCCAAAACTGAACAGCATTTTCCAGATAAGGTCATACTAATTATCTGAACAGGGCCAAAATTATATCTCTCTCTGGAGTCCATACCTCTATTAATACAAAAAAGGACTTTGCTCGCTATGGAAACCGCAGCTTGGCAATGCATGCTATTACTGAACTTATGATCTACCAGAACACTCAGATACTTCTCCATCATTTATTCCCTAGTTGTACCCCCCCAGTGTGTATGATGCATGCATATTCTTAGTCCCCAAGTCCATAACTTTACATTTATCTACATTAAACCTCATTTGCCACATAGTCGCCCAATTAAACAGTGCATTGAGGTCGGCTCATAAGTTGGAGACATCCTGTAAGGACGTCATTCCACTGCATAGCTTGGTGTCATCGGCAAAGTTGTACCATATGCAAAATATGTTGGAACTGAATAGTAATTTGATCATGAAAGAAAAAAAGGCAATAGGCAGATAATACCTTTTATCTCTTGAAGTATTGGTTGAGGTTGTGTTCTTGGTCACCCTTCTTAGCTTCTCCACTTCAGTCCTAAGTTGGCTTTTTTCAGACTCCAAACTGTGAATTTTGTTGGTTTACCTGCTCAACCTGTGGAAATTAGAGAAAGATCAAGAAAGTGTCTATATTTTTAAACATGCTTTACATCCTCCAGTTCTGATTCTAATTAATTTGCTCTAGCGTGGGTTACATTTTTCATGTTACCAGTAAGAGATTGTGGGGTTGGTTTACTAAAAGCGAATAGGCATTCTACTTGGCAAGGGAATTTTCCGTAGTGCTTAGTGAAAGAGGTGAAGCCTTGCTGACGTTCATCATTCAATCATGTGCAAGCAAAAATTATGTTTTTTTTTTTTTTTTCCTTGAACGTGAATTATCTTTGCAAAGTGAATTTTCAAGCTCTGGGGCAAATTTCCTTGGAAAGTGAACAGCCTATTTGCCTTTAGTAAATTAACCCTATGTCACTGTAGTGCCTTATGCCGTGTACACACGAGCGGAATGTGTGACAGAAAAAGTCAGAAGCTTTTCATCGTATATTCCGATCGTGAGTATGCCTCATCTGACTTTTTTTTTTTTAATTCTGACGGATCTAGAAATAGAACATGTTCTAAATATTTCCAATAGAACCAATTCCTATCGGGAAAACTGCTTGTCTGTATGCTGTTCTGACGGACCAAAAACGATGCATGCTCTGGAGCAAGTACGAGACGTAAGCTATTGGCTATTGAACTTCCTTTTTCTAGTCTCATCGTACGTATTGTACGTCACCGCATTCTTGACGATCGGACTTTGGTGTGATCGTGTGTATGCAAGACAGTTTCAGCGGAATTCCGTCGGAAAAACCTTCAGAGAAGTCATGTTATGTGACTGGTGCCAAGATACATGTGAAAAGTTGGATGTCAGTGTCTATAGCATACCTGTTGCCATTGCTGTGTTTGGCTGTTTCTAGACTTCTGATTAGCCATTGCCAACATTCAAACAAGAAGCTTGCAACGTGCAGTAGAAGCCAGGACTGCAAAGACAAATAACGATTCCTACAGCCATATGTGAACACCACAGTATTGGGGGCATTTAAAGTAGTTCTAAAGTTTCTTTCTTTGTTTTTTTTTTTACCTTGCATTCTCTGCATTATTGTAAAAAATGTCCCCCCAACCTGTTCTACTTCCCCCCCATCCACTTTAACCACTTACCCACTGGGCACTTAAACCTCCTTCCTAACCAGACCAATTTTCAGCTTTCGGTGCTCTCACATTTTCAATGACAATTACTAAGTCATGCAACACTGTACCGATATGAACTTTTTGTTCTTTTTTTCACACAAATAGAACTTTCTTTTGGTGGTATTTAATCATCGCTGGATTTCTTATTTATTGCGCTATAAAAGAAAAAAGACTGACAATTCTGTAAAAAAAAAAATGCATTTTTCTTCGTTTCTGTTATAAAATTTTGAAAATTAGTAATTTTTCTTCATATATTTTGGCCAAAATTTATACTGCTACATATCTTAAAATATCTAAAATAACCCAAATCGGTGTATATTATTTGGTCTTTGTGAAAGTTATAGAGTCCACAAGCTATGATGCCAATCTCTGAAAATTGATCACACCTGATGTACTGATGGCCTATCTCATTTCTTGAGATCCTAACAAGCCAGGAAAGTACAAATACTCCCCAAATGACCCCTTTTTGGTAAGTAGACATTCCAAGGTATTTAGTTAGAGGCACGGAGGAGAAAAATTACCTGTTTGCAAAATTTTATAACCAACTATAAAAAACATTTTTTTCCCCCCAAAATTTTCTTATTTCATTTGTTTAGCAAAGAAAAAAAAAACCAGGTGATTTAAATACCACCAAAAGAAATCACTATTTGTGTAAAAAAATAAATAAAAATAAATACAAATTTTATATGGGTACAGTGTAGCATGACCATGCAATTGTCATTCAAAGTGTGACAGCGATGAAAGCTGAAAAATGGCCTGGGCTGGACAGGGGTGAAAGTGCCCGGTATTAAAGTGGTTAAAATGCTTCATTTGTTAAAGTGTGTTGTGTTAAGACAGCCTCTTCATTGGTCTGCCTAATGCACCACAACAGATTAAAAAACTGTATGCAGCATTTTTAAGCAGCACAGTGCAAAGAACAGCAGTGCGATTTTTGTATGCTGCGCTGCGACGCAGGTGCACTTGGCTGTCATTCAGAATGAATATAAGAAAAAGGAAATTGGGAATTTTAATGAGGCTATTTATTTGTGGAGGTGAGATAATTAGAAAATATATTTAATTGGCATATTGAGTCTGACAATACATAACAATGATGCACATAGTAGAAAAGGTTTAATATGTATACACATACACGTACATGGTGTTGACTTCATGAATACATTACATATACATATCAAAGGGAACGGCAAATAAAATTGACAAGAGATTTAACCACTTTGCACCCACGGTATAGCCAAAATACGGCTACAATGCGGACGCCAACTGCCGGGAGGACTTACCTGGACATCCTCCTGTTTACTTCCCTTCTGCACGGCGCTGTGGGCACGCATCGGGGAAGTTCTGTGTTGGCCATGTCCCTTGGACACAGCCAATCACAGATCGTGCTAAATGGCCAATCACAGCGGTCATTTAGCACTTGATCGGCATGTCCAATGAGAGGTGATCTCATATGTAAACATATGAGATCATTTCTCATCGCCGGCTCTCCCTCCTCACACATAGACAGCGTGTGAGGAGGGAGAGATGAACAGCTGCAGTGAAACATGAGTGAACACTAACACAGTGAAACATACACAACACACACGCCCACCTGTCCCCAGTGCCACCTATCAGTGCCATCTGTCCCCTGTGCCACCTATCAGTGCCATCTGTCCCCAGTGCTACCTGTCAGTGTCATGTGCCATCTGTTATCCGTGTCACATGTCATCAGTGCCACGTATCAGTGCCATCTGTCATCAGTGCCACCTGTCCCCAGTGCTACCTGTCAGTGTCACGTGCCATTTGTTATCAGTGTCACGTGTCATCAGTGCCACGTATCAGTGCCATCTGCCATCAGTGTCAGGTGTCATCAGTGCCACATATTAGTGCCATCTGTCATCAGTGTCACATCAGTGTCACGTGCCAGCAGTGCCACGTATCAGTGCCATCTGCCATCAGTGCCACGTCAGTGTCACATGTCATTGTCCTGGTGCTCCAGGGCCTTCAAAAGTGTAATAGGTAGTCAACAAGTTAGATGTGTAATTTATGCTCCTGGAACACGTGATGGTGCTCCCTGCATGTTTGGCCTCTCTATGTGGCCAGGCTGTGAAAAAGTCCCACACATGTGGTATCGTAATACTCAGGAGTAGCAGAATGTATTTTGGGGCATTATTTGTGGTATAAACATGCCATGTGAGAGAAATAGCTTATTACAATAAAAATGTTGTGAAAAAAAATAAAAAAATCTTAATTTTGCAAAGAATTGTGGGAAAAAAAGACAACACTAAAAACCTTACCATGCCTCTTACTAAATACCTTGGAATGTCTACTTTACAAAAAGGGGTCATTTGGGGGTGTATTTGTACTTTTCTGGCTTGTTCGGGTCACAAGAAATGAGAAACCAGTACATCAGATGTGATCAATTTTCTATGATTTGTACCACAGCTTGTAGACTCTCTAACTTTCACAAAGACCAAATAATATCCACTAATTTGGGTTATTTTTACCAAAGATGTAGCAGTATAAATTGTGGCCAAAATTTATGAAGAAAAAATAATAATTTGCAAAATGTTATCTCAGAAACAAAGAAAAATAAGTTTTTTTTTCAAAATGTTTTTTTTTTTTCCATTTAAAGCGCAAAAAATAAAAAACCCAGAGGTGATCAAATACCACCAAAAGAAATCTATATAAAAAAAATTTGGGTACAGTGTTACATGACTGAGTAATTGTCATTCAAAGTGTGAGAGCACCAAAAGCTGAAAATTGGTCTGGGCAGCAGGGGGTTTAAGTGCCCAGTAGGCAAGTGGTTAATATGTATAAATGAGAAGGAATGGCACCACACCAATGCGCAAAAACCATAGTTTGCACTATCCCATTATTTCCGTGCACTGGTGGGAATGGGCCCTTACACATGTACAAGCAGTATGCTACTTTAGTGTAATATCTTACATACTCCATCATATTTCCCAGGCAGAAACATACCTCCGACTTGTAAAGATCCCGCTCAGTGTAGCAAGCGTCAAGCTGGAGGACCGCTTGGTCGACCTGGATTTCCATTTTGTCCACCTCACTCATGCTCTGGTCTTTAGCCTTTTTTGCTGGGGTGGACCCTAGTTTAGATTCTTGTTTCTATAATGTGTTGTACAGGTGCTTCAGGATTTGGACCTCTTTAATGATTTGTTCATACTTGGACACCAACTGCATCCTGGAACTGTCTTGCATGGGCTCTGATATGGGATCGGTCTGGATTGCCTGGGAAGTCTTTTTCTCCACTTGCTGGACTAGTGTTGCAGCCAACAGATTTTCTAGATGCTTCACCTTGACAATAAGTACCTCAAAATGCTTATAGTAGTATTTGTTGTCCAGGTCTACAGCAGCTACGGAACTTTGGTGAGGAAGCTTCATTTCTGTGGTGGTACCCTTACAATAGAAATATTTACTTGTATCTGGAACTTGCTGGCCTGCATGGACGTTCATGTAGCCACCACATTCAGCTTTTATATTCATTATTGCTTGGGCACTCTGGGTGCTGACTGTAGATGTGCTTTCTGTAGTCAACCTTTCAAGACCAGTGATGGCCATGTTGGGGTTGGGTGTGCTGTCTTTATCACTGATGGTAAAATTATCTCTATTATAATTGCCATATAGAAGAACACCAGTCTCTGATACAGACACATGAGGCTTTTTAACAGGAGCTGGATTGAGTTCAGTAGAACATGAACATTTATGCCTGTAGTGACAAGAGATGACAGTGTTGAAGATAATCAAATGAGAGAGATGATAAATGTCTCCATCAATTTTATTGTCAGGTATGTGTAATGCCGCGTACACACAATCAGACTATCCGGCGGACTTAGTCTGGCAGACAAACCACCATAAAGTCCGCCGGACTGTCTGAACGAGCGGACCTGCCCACACACTTGACTTTTCCGGTGGGAATAGTCCGCCGGACTATCCACCGTAATTTTGAAATGAACGGACTTGCCCACACACACGGAGGAAAGTCCATTCATTTTGAGTGGGGCTCCAGGTAGCCGGGACCAGCGAATGAAGCATCGCTGGCCCCATCACCTGGTATGGACTTAAAGGGGAAGAGTGCCCTATGCTGAAAAAACGGTGTGGGGGTCCCCCCCAGGTCCATATCAGACCCTTATCCAAGCACACAACCTGGCCGGTCAGTAAAGGGGGTGGGGACGAGCAAGTGCCCCCCCCTCCTGAGCCGTACCAGGCCACGTGCCCTCAACATGGAGGGGTGCTTTGGGGAAGGGGGAGCCACGCCTGTCATTGTGGCCAGAGACAGCAACGAGTCAACAGCTCAAGAAGAGAAGAACAGAAGAAGGGAGAACAGAAGGCGGCGACAGCGGCGATAGAAGACTGGGCCACCGCTTGTAAAAGAGCTAGAAGAAGGCGCGGAGGCCCGGCAAGAAGAACCGAAGTGGGGGACATGACCCCGGAAGTCAGAAGAAGAGGGCGGCGATGAAGAAGAAAGCCGGGCTCCTCCGCTAGTAAAAGAGCAGAAGATAGTGGAGGAGTCTGGCAAGAAGACCCCCGGAGCTGTGCAATAAACTATATTTTTTTTTGTTTACAAACTGTTTTTATTATAGATAAGGTCAAAGTACAAAAAGTTAACAGTAGTATGAGTTGTACAAGTGAAAAATACGATATGATAATCCATTATAACTTAAGTAATGACAGATCGAATGACAAAATACACACAGTGGACTTGAAATCAATAAAATATTAACAGAAAAGGATCTGTAGATGTGCTTGAGTAAGATAACAATGGTGAAAATTACATCAATAGTGAACTTTCCCATATATTTTGGTAAATATGCATAGTGTCATACGTGTGGTGTATTCTTTCTGACAGCTTGATATTTGTCATACGGTTGAGAACCTGAGGCCATGGAACGTTGGGCGAGCGCCAATTGGAGTCGATGGTCCAGTGGATAGAGCTGAGTAAAGTATATATTAATCTGGAACTTGCTAATGGAATATCTTGTATAGGGAAGAATAAAAGGCACAATTGAGGGGTCAGTGGGATCTTTCTACCTGAAATACGCTCAGCCATCAGTTTAGCATTGTGCCAAATGTTGTTAAGAAAGGGGCAGTCCCAGAATATGTGGGGCAGCCTCTGAAACAAAGTGGGGATGTTAAAGGGTAGAAAGAGTTGAGTTTGGAAGGGGTAAGATACCATCTATAGAGCAGTTTAGTGGCAGATTCTCTAATGGTGGTAGTTTTGGTAGATTTGTGTACGTTTTCAAATATAGTATCCCATTGTTCGGGGCAGAATGAAACATTTAGGTCAATAAACAATTTTTAACCCTTGTGCGTTGTGTTTTGTTTTTTTACAGGTGAATGGGTAGGGGTACATTGTACTCCATACTTATTCACATAGGGTGGGGGGCCGGGATCCGGGGGCCCCCTTATTAACCACTTGAGGACCGCCGTATTGCCATTGTACGTCAGCACAATGGCACAGGCAGGCACAATCACGTACATCTACGTGATTGCCTTCCAGCGGGTGGGGGGTCCGATCGGACCCCCTCCCGCTGTTTACGGCGGTCCGATTCGGTCCAGGAGCGCTCCGTGATGAGGGGATGGCCGTTGGTTTTCGGCCACCCCCTCTGGATCGCTCCTGGCCAATGAGAAGTTTCCTCCCCTGTGTATTGTTTACACAGGAAGGAGGAAGTGATGTCATTCTCCTCGGGGCGGTCTTTTTGACCGGACTACGAGGAGAAGAGTAAAAGTAAGTGTGCACCAACACTACACTGACATGTAGGTACACACAGGCACACAAACCCCCCCCGATCCCCCCCCCGATCGCCCCCCGATCCCCCCCGCCCCCCCTCCCCCCCCAGTCACAGTGTCACTGATTGCATTGATCATTTCTTTACTGATCAATGCATTCAGTGTCAGTTGCGACAGTAAAAACTGTCAGGACAGTTAGTGTTAGGTCCAGGGTAGCCCCCTATCACCCCCCCAATAAAGATTTAACCCCCTGATTGCCCCTAGAGTTAACCCTTTCACCCCCTTTTGCCAGTGTCACTAAGCGATCATTTTTCTGATCGCTGCATGTGTCGCTAGTGTCGCTAGGTAGCTAGTTATTTTTTTAGGTTCACCGCCAGGTTTTTATATCGCTAGGTACCCCGATATACTACCCAATAATGTTTTTAACCCCCTGATTGCCGCTAGTTAACCCTTTCACCCCCTTTTGCCAGTGTCACTAAGCGATCGTTTTTCTGATCGCTGCATTAGTGTCGCTACAGTCGCTAGGTAGCTAGTTATTTTTTTAGGTTCACCGCCAGGTTTTTATAGCGCTAGGTACCCCGATATACTACCCAATAATGTTTTTAACCCCCTGATTGCCGCTAGTTAACCCTTTCACCCCCTTTTGCCAGTGTCACTAAGCGATCATTTTTCTGATCGCTGCATGTGTCGCTAGGTAGCTAGTTATTTTTTTAGGTTCACCGCCAGGTTTTTATATCGCTAGGTACCCCGATATACTACCCAATAATGGTTTTAACCCCCTGATTGCCGCTAGTTAACCCTTTCACCCCCTTTTGCCAGTGTCACTAAGCGATCGTTTTTCTGATCGCTGCATTAGTGTCGCTACAGTCGCTAGGTAGCTAGTTATTTTTTTAGGTTCACCGCCAGGTTTTTATAGCGCTAGGTACCCCGATATACTACCCAATAATGGTTTTAACCCCCTGATTTCCGCTAGTTAACCCTTTCACCCCCTTTTGCCAGTGTCACTAAGCGATAATTTTTCTGAACGCTGCATCAGTGTCGCTAGTGTCGCTAGGTAGCTAGTTATTTTTTTAGGTTCACCGCCAGGTTTTTATAGCGCTAGGTACCCCGATATACTACCCAATAATGGTTTTAACCCCCTGATTGCTGCTAGTTAACCCTTTCACCCCCTTTCACCAGCGATCACAGTATAAGTGTCACTGGTGACGCTGGTTAGCCAGTTAGTTATTTAGGTTCCCCGTCAGGTTTTTATATAGCGCCAGGGACCCCCATATACTACCTAATAAAAATTTGAACCCCCTGATTGCCCCTAGTTAACCCTTTCACCACTGATCACCGTATAAGTGTTACGGGTGACTCTGGTTAGTTTGTTTTTTATAGCATTTTATATTCAAATCCGGAAGGCAGTGCTTGGTTTTCGGGGTCCCGTACGTGGCTAGGCTCCCAAAAAGTCCCACACATGTGGTATCCCCGTACTCGGGAGAAGCAGCAGAATGTATTTTGGGGTGTCATTTCACATATGCCCATAGCATGTGTGAGCAATATATCATTTAGTGACAACTTGGTGCAAAAAAACAAAAGTTTGTAATATTCCCGCAACTTGTGGCAAAATATAAAATATTCCATGGACTCAACATGCCTCTCAGTAAATAGCTTGGGGTGTCTACTTTCTAAAATGGGGTCATTTTGGGGGGTTTTGTGCTATTTTGGCATTTTATGGCCTTCGAAACTGTGATAGGTAGTGAGGAGTTAAATCAAAAATTTGCACCCTTAGAAATCCTGAAGGTGGTGATTGGTTTTCGGGTTGCCGTGCGCGACTAGACTCCCAAAAAGTCCCACACACGTGGTATCGCCATACTCGGGAGAAGTAGCGGAATATATTTTGGGGTGCAATTCCACATATAACCATGGCATGTGTGAGCAATATATCATTTAGTGACAACTTTTTGTAAAAATTTTTTTTTTTTTTGTCATTATTCAATCCCTTAGGACAAAAAAAATAAATATTCAATGGGCTCAACATACCCATCAGCAATTTCCTTGGGGTGTCTACTTTCCAAAATGGGGTCATTTGGGGGGGATTTGTACTGCCCTGCCATTTTAGCACCTCAAGAAATGAGATCGGCAGTCATAAATTAAAAGCTGTGTAAATTCCAGAAAATGTACTCTAGTTTGTAGACGCTATAACTTTTGCGCAAACCAAAAAATATACGCTTATTGACATTTTTTTTACTAAAGACATGTGGCTGAATAAATTTTGCCCTCAATGTATGACTAAAATTTAGTTTATTCGATTTTTCTTATAACAAAAAGAAGAAAATATCTTTTTTTTTCAAAATTTTCGCTCTTTTTCCATTTATATCGCAAAAAAAAAAAATCGCAGAGGCAATCAAATACCATCAAAAGAAAGCTCTATTTGTGGGAAGAAAAGGACGCAAATTTCGTTTGGGTGCAATATTGCATGACCGCGCAATTACCAGTTAAAGCAGCGCAGTGCGAAATTGCAAAAAGACCTCTGGTCCTTAAGGTGTTTATTGGTCCGGAGCTGAAGTGGTTAAAGGGGACTCACGGATTCGGATAAGCCTCCCGCCCGCAGACCCCGACAACCAACGGCCAGGGTTGTCGGGAAGAGGCCCTTGTCCTCATCAACATGGAGACAAGGTGCTTTGGGGTGGGGGGGAAGGGCCTCCCCTTCCTCAAAGCACCCCCCCATGTTGAGGCGCTCGCTCGTCCCCACCCGCTTTCCTGACCGGTCGGGTTGCGTGCTCGGATAAGGGTCTGATATGGACCTGGGGGGACCCCCACGCCATTTTTTCTGCGTAGGGCTTCCCCTTTAAGTCCATACCAGGTGACGTGGCCAGCGATACTTCATTCGCTGGTCCCAGCTACCTGGAGCCGTGCTCAAAATTAACTGACTTTTCTCCGTGCGGGAAAAGTCTGTTCATTTCAAAAGTATGGTGGACTAGCACACACACGGCTGTATTGTTGTATATTTTGGTGCAAAACTACTTTCTTAGTCCGCTGGACTTTTGGGTAAAAAAAGTCCGCCGGAGCCCATGCACGGGGGGACTCAAGCCCGCCAGACTTTTCCACCAGATTGTTTGATCGTGTGTACGTGGCATTATGGGAACTTCACTCTCTCATTCAACATTGACTATTTTTAATCCTTATGCTGCTACCATATTATATTTACTTGTTTTAAACTTTTTTCCCCCCTTTTCCTCAGTTTCTTCCTGGTTTCTGGCCTAAACCAATGAAGTCACACATCCCAGGAGTCTTCAGGAGGGAAGGAGGGGTTTTCTCTGAGCCAAGGTTGGAGCAGGCAAGTAAATTCTACATGAATCATCTGCCATTACTCAAGATTGCAACAGCTAGAAGGGTGTTTTTCAAAGTGATTTCTCAATACAAAAAAGCATGAAGACATGGATTGATGGGGAAGTTTACTTTAAATAATAAAAATGAATTAAAGTGTGAGTAAACTCTCATGCATGAATGTTTCCTATACAGTAGATAAGCCAATAATAAGGCTTACCTATAGGTACAATAAATATCTCCTAAACGTGCACTGTTTAGAAGATATTTACTTTAGTGATGTCAACGGCACATGCACGCAAAAGGAACGGCATACCGTGCCTTTTGTTCAGAGTCCTGTGCCGTAAACGGTGGCTCCCGTGTGCGGGAGTGACGTCACTGCAGCTCTGGACACTCACACAGCCCGAGTCAGCGAGCCCAGAAGGAAGCACCTTCAGAGGTGACAGTGGAGGACTGGAGGACTTTGCTCTAAGGTAAGTATCAAATAATGTGCTAGTATGTGAGTATACTAGCACATTGCACTATTCATTTTCAGGGAGCAGATTTTGGGTTTTTTTTTCTTTTTTTTTTGTGGTTCACTACCACTTTAAGTAGAATTTTTTTATTTGTGGTGCTCAGATGTAGTATAGTTCCACTTTAAAAAAGGTATTTATTAATTTTACATGTCATAATACCTGAAGAAAAGTATATTTTATTTTCATAAAAATTTTAATAGAAAAGTATTTTGTTTATATTTTGTATCATTAAATGATAAAATGTATGATTTTGAGGACACCACTTTGACTTCCTCTGTACTGATAGCAGTCAGAAAGAAAATTTGGAGCTCGCATAAGACAGGCCCAGGTGGAAAGTGTCCAATGAGCAGAGCATTTCTGAGTATTTCTTAGATTGAAAAACACAAATACTACTATCAAATGTCTATCAATGTCTTTCCTTCCATGGGTTAAAGGAAAAAAAAAAAAAACACTAAATTTTCCCATCAACACACTAAGGGGGTTATTTATGAAAGGCAAATCCACTTTGCACTACAAGTGCACTTAGAAGTTCAGTCGCTGTAAATCTGAAGGGGACATGCAAGGAAAATAAAAAACAGCATTTTAGCTTGTACATGATTGGATGATAAAATCAGCAGAGCTTCCACTCTTTTCAAATCTACCCCTCAGATTTGCAGCGACTGCACTTCCAAGTGCACTTGTAGTGCAAAGTGGATTTTCCTTTCGTAAATAACCCCCTAAGTGTTGATGGGGGAACTCTTCACACTGAGCTGTTGTATTCTGAGGTTTTCCAGCCATAAAAATACAATGATCACTCCTGGCGGCTATAGCCAAAAAATAAACCAGACAGGCTGGTTTAGATCGACTTCAGTACAAGAGAATTTGTAGGATATCAGCTAGAGGACCAAATCAAGCCAACCCAACTCTCAGGTGAGATAATACACTGAAAGCTAGCCAGATTTGCTGACGTGGTCATAAATGTGGAGGTGTTTGCACTTGCCTTTTACGAGACTTTTTTTTTATGAGACTTATTGTAGATTGCATGCATGATTCCATCATCATCTTCCAGCTTTATTGGTACTCTGCATTCTCTGTTTTAAACAATAAAGTTAGGATAAAATTATACAAATATTCATCAATGAACAAAACTGCAGGTGTTGTTACTAAAGCCCGCTGTCAGCTGATGTCCCAGAGAAGCCCCAAGCACTAGATGTATCCCCACAATAAAGTAAGGATCTACCCATATGCCTGATCGGCAGCTGGTTCAGCTTCTCCAGGGGACACTGAGAGCCTGAGCCAGCCACTTACACCCCCTTCCTAGCGAGTGCCGAAGAGGCAGAGCAGAGAGCGGTGACTGACAGTCACCGCTCTCTGCTCCAAGTGGCCCGAGAACTGAGTGATCAGCTGTCATGTGTACACTCAGCCCTCAGGCTTAGAGCTGGCGGGTGACAGCTGCAGTATCAGATTGATGCTGCAGCAGGTAGGTACATATGTAGGTTTAATTATTTCTTTGTACTCCCGCACTTCTTATTTAACCCTGATTTGAGCATTTACATAACTGGTAATCGGTAGTTTATATACTACCCCTATTAATAGTTGCTAACATTGGTGGCCACCCTCACTCACTAAAATGAATGTAATTGACACTTGAACTGGTTTGGGTGGGCAGATTAATACTTTTGATACTATTGATATAAAATAGATTTTTTTTTATCCCATTGTCAGGGACAATGAACCAGGCAGAGACCCCAGAAGTTGGTCTGCTGGGTCTACAGACACCCTTGAATCTTGGGCTAAAGACCTTATTTTGTCTAGTATTGTTCTACACTAGAAAAGTATCAAAAATTTTACAACTTTGGATAGATGCATTTGGTGATCTGATTTGGCAGACGACAATGGGAACGGGCTATCCTTCAATTAGTAACCTCCTATAGGTTGAAATGTGCATTTCTTTGGGTTGTAGTAACTATTGTCTAATATGAGTGCACAGCAATGTGAGCTATATACATTTCCTAAGTGACCTGAGCATGTGAAATCTGGGCTGTTAAAACATACAATCAAAGGACGTAGCACAATTCTACATAATTGTACTATATCCTTCATATGAAATACCCAAATTTCATTAAAATAAAGTCCATGAAAATATTTGAAACCATCAATGTGAAAATGGTGCACAATGTCTTCTTGGGGTCAAGTATCTATTTGTGCTATGTGTGCATACACCTCGTGTTGTAAATTAAATGCTTACATACATTTTTGGTCATCCATAAGGTCAAAATATGGTTTCTGCTACCCTCTGGTCAGTCTTTGAGATAAGATGTCAAACATACTGGTTATCCTCACCGCATGCACCATTCAGGTATATATGACATGCAAAAATAAAAGAATGGGACCACTCTCTGTGTAAAGTATTTACAGTATTAGCAACACTCACTAGTTACAAACGCTATGAAAATCGCATATAAACATATACAGTTCAGATTTAATTTCACCTCTCCACTCTCCCTCAAACAATATGGCTGTGGGATGACATCATGAGCATGGCTCCACCCCCTCCCATACGTGTTACGTCCCCTTCAAATGATTTCCTTAGTAATCGTTTTAATGCTAATAAATACTTTAGACAGAGAGCACTAGTGGTCCTATTCTTTTATTTTTACATGCCATATATACCTGAATGGTGCATGCGGTGAGGATAACCAGCATATTTGAAATCTGATCACAAAGACTGCCCAGAGGGTGGCAGAAAGCATATATTGACCTCATTATATCTTTAGAGGTAAAAAAATGAATGTGAGCATTTAATTTACAGCAAGAGGTTTATGCAAGCATGGCACAACAGATACATAATCCTGAGAAGATATTGTGCACCATTTTCAGGTTGGTGATTGAATTTGAATTATTTTTATGGACTTTATTTTACTATGGAATTTGGGTATTTCATTTGAAGGATATAGTGCAATTATGTAAAGTTGCGCTATATCATGACTGTATATGTTTCGTTCCTGAGGGTGTAGTGGAATCACTCTAATGCCGCGTACACACGAGCGGAATGTCAAACAGAAAAAGTCAGACGGGAGCTTTTCATCGTATATTCCGATCGTGTGTATGCCCCATAAGATTTTTTTATGTTGAAAATTCTGACAGACTTAGAAAGAGAACATGTTCTAAATATTTCCGACGGAACCAATACCTATCGGGAAAACCGCTTGTCTGTATGCTGTTCCGACGTACCAAAAACGACGCATGCTCTGAAGCAAGTATGAGACGAAAGCTATTGGCTACTGGTTATTGAACTTCCTTTTTCTAGTCCCGTCGTACTTCACCACGTTCTTGATGGTCGTAATTTGGTGTGATCGCGTGTACACAAGACAGTTTCAGCGGAATTCCTGCTGAACAACCTTCAGAGTCTATTCCGATGGGAAAACCAGGTCGTGTGTACAGGGCTTAGTGGTGTTTTAGCTTGCAACTTATTTTTCATTGCTTATATATGATTTTGATAGTTTGTGGCTGCGCTGATTGCTTTTTCGTTTTTGAAGTCTGGGTTGTTATCTTATTAGCATAAACAAACATCTTAAAAAAAAAATCCAAATCTAAGTTTTGTTTTTACCAACCCTTTAAGATTCCATCTGGGCCACCTCATTCCCTCCAGACCTTATAACATCTGCATGGGCTGCTATGCTTATAGTTAATCCCCCTGTTTTGTATTATGATATGAGGAGGAAATGCAAGGGGAAGCTTGCAAACAAGCAGGTTTAAAGCATCAAGATTTACTATGGCTTCCAGTATTGTTTTTGTAAGAGAATGGTGGTGACTAGCCAATCTCAGGGAAAAATCTGAAATGGAACACCAGTAATCATGAATCTCTTTCTCCCGGGCCCCCCTTTTTTTTTTATAGCCACTCATATACAGGGAGAAAGCAATGCATGGTTATTGTGCTGCACTCCTTCCTCTCTCTGCTTAGCTAATCATCAAGGTTCTCTAAAGAAAACAATCCTTGAAGTGCCAATAAACCTTCACAAGTAACCTACTGGATTAGGAGCTTTCCTCTGCTCCAGTTCTCTCTTCTCATAATAAATCAAAGTTAAAGATGAATTCCAGGCATGGGCATGTTATACATTGTTACACTGGTCCAGCTGAAAGCAATGTAACTATGTATAGGACATACCTGGTCGATGTCGCTAAAATAGACACCACTACTCAGCAGCCTGATGCCTTGTGAATACAGTCGGCCGCTCAGCACGGCTACCATTCAGAGAATACTTTGCACCTTCTGAATTAATGCAAAGAGTTCTCTGATTGGACGAGGTGGAGAAGTGATGGGGGGGGGGTGACATCTTGATTTCAACCTCATCCAATCAGAGAACATTTTCAATTCATGCAGAAAAGTCTCTGAATGGCACCAATGTATTCACAGGACATCAGGCGCTCAGCACAGCACCCGGAATAGAGTTGCCACCTTTTCTTCAAGCCAAATCCAAACATTTTAGCAGCCTGGGACACCTTTGGGTGCCCCGAGGAGAGTAGTCATGTGGTGCGCATGGTGTGCTGCAGCGAACAGTGTTTGTGGCCAAATTGCTATTGCTGACATCATCACCCTGCCCCCCCCCCCCCAGTGATGACAAACCTGCCCCCATACAGACAACCGCAGCGCCCGGATGGCAACAGATTTGTATGTGACTATCTTGGTCACTTGGGGAGCCACAGCCCGGTCTGAATAATGTGTCCGGGTTTCAGCCCGCCTGAAAGCCGAACACATGATTCAAAACTATAACTGTTCGGGTGAATCCCGGACAGGTGGCAACCCCAACCCGGAAACAAGTGGAGATCACTGTAGTAGCACTGTCTATTTTAGTGATTTCTAGCAGAATCAGCCAGTTATGGCATATACAGTATATAGTTACATTGATCCAAGCTGCACCATGTAATTATGTGTAACATTTCAATGTCTTTATCTAATCTTTACAGTGGATGTAGACCCTCACATATACAAAAAACTGGGTGTTCAGTGTGACCCTGTACCTTTATGGAGGGGTGGCTCCTACCTATCCTATCCCCTACCTATTCATTATAAATGCATTTGCTTCCAAGATGGAGACTTTTAGTAGTTAGGGACTGCAGTTCGTAATTTCCGACCAACTTTGTGTGACCGTGTGTATGCAAGACAAGTTTGAGCCAACATTCGTCGGAAAAAATCTGATGCATTTTGATGTCGGAATGTCCGGTCGCGTGTACAGGGCATTAGACAGGTCAAGTTGGTTGGTCGCTGGCTGGTTGGTAAGTTTGAGCTTGGAAATCTCTTTATTTTTGGTTGGAACCCTCACATATACCCAGTGAAGTGAACAGCCTCAGATGATACCAGTGGTGCACGCATGGGCACCGCCCCCTCTCTCCAGTCAACCCCTCTATCACCAATAGACAGATTTATGCATTGCATGAATCTATCCATGGCCGATCAGGCGCTCGGCCCCTTTTCAGGATTGGGCACCTGAATTACAGCGCCGGGGGGGGGGTGTTTTTGAAGCACCATGATTATCATAGGCTCTAATAGGCGTCAAAAAAGGTAAACAGCAAACGCCATGCTTGGTGCTCACAGTTCTCCCAGCTGTGTTACATAAGCAAATTAATATTCTGTTACCCATTACCCGATTGGCTGAAATGACAGGCGCTGTGATTGGATGCCTATCAGACGTCCGATCATAGGAGAGGACGGTCATGGGAGAAGGCATCGTGGACATGGAGGACACCGCTCGCAGCCCGCCACCCACTGCCCCACCAAGATAGGGTAAGTTTGGGGCAGACAGCGGGTGGGGGAGCCCAATGGCAGCATTCGATGGGCACAGTGGGAGAATTTGATGGGCACAGTGGGAGCATTTGATGGCACAGTGGCAGCATTTGATGGGCACAGTGGGAGCATTGGATGGGCACAGTGGGAGCATTGGATGGGCACAGTGGCAGTATTTGATGGGCACAGTGGGAGCATTTTATGGGCACAGTAGCAGCTTTTGATGGGCACAGCGAGGCTGCAATTGATGTTTTTTTCCACATAATTTTTCAGTTTGTTTTCGCCCCTCCAATAATTTTGAGCACCAGCCGCCACTGTATGATACACAAAGATGAAACAAATCTCCCTACATATGTTTTACATGTATATCTGCTGTCTTCAGCTTTTTGTACTGTTTAGAAAGTGCACATCCTGTTAGAATTTTCTCTTCCTGATTCACCTCTGGGGGTGGAATCTTGCCATACACTGTGAGACAACTGATTGGAGGAAAGGCACACACCCCCTCCCCACACATAGACACACCTCCTCCCCACACATAGGCAGAGGCTTGCAGAGCTGTGCTGTGAATAGACCAGCTCTCTGCTAATCTATTTATAGCACCCACCCTGACACAAAATTTAGGCTGGTTTTATCACAGTTTACGAAGAACTTGTCAGAAGTTATCATGCTGATAACAGAAGATCAGAGCAGGAAAAAGCCACAAGACCTAGGGCTTTGAAGAGAGATAAGAAAACACTGCAGATATATGTGCCCAGCTCAAATTTAATGAATCAGGGTTACATCCACTTTAAGGCCTGATGCACACCTATGCGTTTTTTAGTGCTTTTTGCACAGACGCACTACAGCCCATTCAACATGGTTTGCTATGGTACACGTTCATATCTATGCTTTTTTTCAGCCACTGCATTTTTGGAAAGGGTTATGGATTTTTTTTAAACGCAAAACTGAACTCTTTTGTTTAATAAACTTCAATAGAAAAGCTACAGAAAAGCACGTAGTGCATTTTTTCTGCATTTCTTTTTAGTCTGCCCAACAAATTGGCAAAAAAAAAAAACATATAAGTCGCACAATGCATCAAAAACGCATGCACAAAAATGCAAAACGCACTCCAGAAATGAATCAAAAGCAAACAGCATAGGCATGAACCCGGCCTAAGAGGTAACTCCAGTGCTTTGTGAATAGTTATAAGCCACCCTAGTTTCCAAGGGAAAGAACACATTTTGGATATCTCAATATTGATGAAAACTTGGCTATGTGTCAAAAGTGCCCATTATGACTAAATCCCATTCGTTTAAACACAGCGCAAAATCCCCTCCCCCATCAAGTTCATTTTTTTTTATTTGTAGTGGTGGCAATCAGGACTATCATCATGCCGTCAAACTTACTATAGGTATGGATATGCAAGACTCATCCAGCTTAGCTTGGGGGAGCAGTTTGCCATCTTCTCCTTGGGTGCCGGACCTTGTTGAAATGTACTGCACAATGTGTGTTTTATTTTTTTTTGCCTTGATATACTTTAAGTACACTCAGGGCCGTCTTTAATATTGATTGGACCCCGGGCAAAAAAAAATTTGGGGGCCCCTTCCCATGCAATTTCACTCTCCACCTGCTCCGAGACATACAATAAATAGCAGCTAGACTTAAAATCAGTTTACTGTATCAGGTCAGGCAGCAATTGTGATTGGTTGCCAGAGGTTACAGAATATCATTACTGCTTACTGACTGGTTGCTAGAAGTTACAGCACACATTACGGCTCACTGATTAGTTGCTGGAGGTTACAGCACATGATTTCTGCTTGTTAATTAGTTGCTAGAGATGACTGTAAAGGAATACTGCTCACTGATTGCTAGAGGTTACAGCACATCATCTTCTCACTGCAGGGAAGCATGATATACATATGAATGCCGCCTTTATTTACATATCAATGCAGATGGCCACAGCTATTTGCTTAGTAATGCCGCTGATATTTACATATGAATGCCAGTTATTTACATGTAAACATAGGATCTGCGGGTGAGTCATCTGTCCACAACAACATGGCTAAAACTTCAAGGGACAAGGAAATTTAAACCAGGATAGTTGGCAAGTATGAGGCAGCTGTTTTGGGCCCCACAACAATGACAGGGCCCAGGGCCCCAGCCCCTTTTGCCCTGCCTTAAAGACGGCCCTGAGTACACTGCGCTTGCCCAGTACGGAGGACAAAGGAGACGCCAAAAGTCTCCAAAGATGAACAGTTGATCGTCAGGTCTACACGACACCTGTGCACTGAGTCCAGGTTCAAGCCCCACCATCCAAGTGGACATAGAGTTAGAATAAAAATATGGCGAGCAAAGCGAGGCCATGCCCGAAGCGTGGCTAGCGAAGCGAGCCCGCGAGGGGCCCTTTTACAAAGCGGCGATGGTCAGCTGTTCAACTTCAGAGACTTTCGGCATCAAGCGCTGCGCCTGCGCAGTACAGGGCGGACACTATCCGATGGGGGGACACTTCTTGTCAGAACACCGGTAAAGGAAGCTTACTGCTTGACAATATCAGTGCCATTGATGTAGCTGTAGATAAAATGCCAATGGATGTCACAAAGCTAGGGAAACTTGGAGAAGTGGCCTGGTGGGAAAACTGAGTGTGATGGAGCTTTCTAAGATTATTTTAAACACCTCCCTGAATGACGGCTACATGACGTCCTCCCATGCATGAGCTGCCTGGGCGTGCTCTGTGATCAACAAGTCTATAAGACTCGGCTGATCACAGATCGGAGTAAGGTCTGGGTCCCTTACTACGTGATCAGCTGTCAGCCAATGACAGCTGATTACGTGATGTAAACAGAAGATCGGTAATCTTTTTTATTTATTTTCCTCACAATGTCAGCGTGAGAGGAAAAAAAGCCGATCACCGGCTTCTGTCAGAGGGACATCAGTCCCTCATACAGACAGCCATGGCTGCCTCATCTGTGCCCACCAGTGCCACCTAACAATGTCACCTATCAGTGCCTACCAGGGCCCATCAGTGTCACTCATCACTGATAATCAGTGCCACCTATCAGTGCTGCCCATTAGTACCCATCAGTGCCACCTTTCACTGCTGCCTTATCTGTGCCCAACACTGCAGCCTTATCTGTGCCCATCACTGCAGCCTATCAGTGCAAATCAGTGCAACCTATCATTGCCCATCAGTGCAGCCTCATCAGCGCACATCAATGAAGGAGGAAAAATTACCTTTTTTCAAAATTTTCTAACAAACTTTTTTATTCATTTTTTTTTTTTTTGCAAAAAAATAAAAATCCCACCAGTGATTAAATATCACCAAAAGAAAGCTCTATTTGTGTGAAAAAAAAGATAAAAAATGTAATTTGTGTACAGTGTTGCATGACCGTGCAAATGTCACTCAAAGTGCGACAGCGCTTAAAACCGTAAATGTGTCTGGGCAGGAGGGGGGTTTAGGTACCCAGTAAGCAAGTGGTGAAATCATTATTTTTGGCAAGAAAAATGAAAACTAGATTTTAGGTACATTTTATTTAGTTTTTTTTAAGATGATATATCTGTTTTTTTATTTTTTTTTATTTATATATAGCCTTTTTTTTTTATATATAAATAAACATACAACACAAGAGGATCTCCTGACGCAGGGTTCACACAGCATTTTGGGTTTTCTAAAGAGAGAGAGCGAGAGAGAGAGAGAACGCAGCAGGCTGTTTCCTTTCAGACTGTATCTCTCTGATCCAAACTGCTGATGGAAACTAGAGAGAGGAGGGGGGAGGGGATGAGGAGGGGGATGAGTCACCGCTCTGACTCATTCAGCTGTGTGTTTTATTTCAGCCATAGCTCAGTAAACAACAGGCTTATTCAGGAAGGCAGATAAGGATAGCCTGGCAATCCTATCAGAGGGAGTCTAGAGTGCCATCTGATGGCTGAAAATGATAATACAAAATATTCATATATTAATAGGCAACAATTTAATTTTCCAGAATTAAATAATAATATTATTATATTTATTTAACTATTGTATAACATAACATTTTTTCCCCCATAAATATTTGAAGTCATGTTATGTTATATAATTTCATGTTGTTTGCAGTCTTCAACCATATCCTTGGGGTTAATGTTGAGAATAGGAGTATAGCCCATAGAGTAGAAGCAGCTCCTTATAGCCTCCAGCATCCAATGCACAGACCATATAAGCTAGAGGTAAGTCTGTGTCCCCCAACTAATAAAAAAAAATAAAAAATGTTGGCTTTCAAAAATATTTTCCAGTTTTGTTTATGCCTCACAATGGAAGGCCGGCTACCAGATATGCCAATGGAATTTGGAAACGCCAAGCGTTAGCCTGACAAAAAAGAGGTATGTGGCCGGAATGGCTCCTTTCAGTGCGGGGTTTAACATACGGTCTAAAGAAGGTGTTAGAAATTCTAACCCATGATCGTGTACTGTCTGAATATTAGAGATTCAGATCTTCACTGGTCTCACCCATCGGTTAGATTACGATGATCATGTCAACGATTCGATTCTGTGATGCATCACGATTACTCCCTAATGCCCATGGTTTTAATCAAAAACCCATCAGTGCTCATGAAACACAGCCTCAATGTGCCCATCAAATGCAGCCTCACTGTGCCCATCAAATGCAACCTCACTGTGCCCATCAAATGCAGTTTCACGTTGCACATCAAACATAGCCTCACTGTGCCCATCAAATGTAGCCTCACTGTGTCCATCAATTGCAGCCTCACTGTGCCCATCAATTTCAGCCTCACTGTGCTCATCAAATGCAACTTCACTGTGCCTCATGGTGCCCATCAATGCCGCCTCACTAGGCCCATCAATGCAGCCTTTATTGATTTACTGGGCTCATCAAATGAAGCCTGACTGTGCCCATCAATAAATGTAGCCTGACTGTGCCTATTAAATGTAGCCTGGCTGTGCCCATCAACTGCAGTTTCACTGTGCCCATAAAATGCAGCCTGACTGTACTCATCAAATGCAGTCTGACTGGGCCCATCAATAAATGCAGCCTGACTGTGCCCATCAAATGCAGCCTGACTGTGCCCATCAAATGCAGCCTGACTGTGCCCATCAAATGCAGCCTGACTGTGCCCATCAATAAATGCAGCCTCACTGTGCCCATCAATAAATGCAGCCTTACTGTGCCCATCAAATGCAGCCTCACTGTGCCCATCAATTACAGTCTCAATGTGCCCATCAATTCAGCCTCACTGTGCCCATCAAGGCAGCCTCCTCCTGCACATCAACTGCAGTTGACTATCAAGTGTGCCTATCAATGCAGCCTCACTGTGCTCCGTCAGTTGCAGTCTCACTGTGCCCATCAAATGCAGCCTCACTGTGCCCATCATATGCAGCCTCACTGTATCCATCAAATGCAGCCTCACATTGCCCATCAAATGCAGCCTCACCAGTGCCCATCAAATGCAGCCTCACTGTACCCATCAATGTAGCCTCTCTGTGCCCATCATTGCAACCTCTCTGTGCCCTTCAATTGCAGCCTTACTGTGCCTGTCAATTGCAGCCTCACTGTGCCCTTCAATTGCAGACTCACCATTGTCTGAATTACACACAGTGGGAGATCATGATTGTGTTCTGTTCAAATATTACAGCTGTGCATCTTCACTGGTCTCATGATTCAATTTAATTATGATTATCATGTCAACGATTCGATGCAATTCCATGATGCATCACGATTACTCCCTAATGCCCATGATTTTCATCAAAAACCCATCAGTGTAGCCTCCTCAGTGCTCATAAAATGCACTCTCACTGTGCCCATCAAATGCAGCATCATCAGTGCCCATCAAATGTAGTCTCACTGTGTACATCACATGCAATCTCACTGTGCACATCAAACACAGCCTCATTGTGAGCATCAATTGCAGCCTCACTGTGCCCAACAAATTCAACCTCACTGTGCCCATCAATTGCAGCTTCACTGTGCCCATAAAATGCAGCCTCACTGTGCCCATCAAATGCATCCTCACTGTGCCCATCAAATGCAGCCTCACTGTGCCCATCAAATGCAGCCTCACCAGTGCCCATCAAATGCAGCCTCACCAGTGCCCATCAAATGCAGCCTCACTGTGCCCATCAGTTGCAGCCTCACTGTGCCTGTCAACTGCAGCCTCCCGTTGCCCTTCAATGCAGCCTCACTGGGCCCATCAATGCAGCCTCACCAGTGCCCATCAAATGCAGCCTGGCTGTGCCCATCAATAAATGTAGCCTGACTGTGCCCATCAAATGCAGCCTTACTGTGCTCATCAAATGCAGCCTGACTGTGCCCATCAATAAATGCAGCCTGACTGTGCCCATCAATAAATGCAGCCTGACTGTGCCCATCAATAAATGCAGCCTGACTGTGCCCATCAATAAATGCAGCCTCAATGTGCCCATCAATGCAGCCTTACTGTGCCCATAGAATGCAGCCTCACTGTGCCCATCAATTGCAGTCTCAATGTGCCCATCAATTGCAGCCCCACTGTGCCCATGAATGCAGCCTCACTGTGCCCATCATTGCAGCCTCACTGTGCCCGTCATTGCAGACTCACTGTGCCCGTCATTGCAGCCTCACTGTGCCCATCAATCGCAGACTCACCATTGCCTGGATCACACACAGCGGGCATCTCCCACTGTGTCACGGAGCATTGATATGGATATCCCGGCGCGCCTGTCCTCCTCTTCCTCTAGCGACTGCTGGAACAAAGTCCTGCCTCCTAGACTTTAATAGGCGGCACACTGATCCAATGCCAGGAAATGTGATCAATGTGCTGCCTATCACAGTCTAGGAGGTGGGACTTTGTTACAGTGGCCGCTGGAATAGGAGGAGGGAGAGGACGGGCGTGCTGGGATATCCATTTCAAAGCTTCGTGACACTGTGGGAGATGCCCGCGCTGAGCGGCCGCCCTTGGCATTTTAGATGCAAGCTCCGTGACAGGCAGAGAGGAGGAGGGAGGAAAGGAAGGACTCTGAGAGATGACATCATCGATACAATTGCAACTCAGCCATTCTCTGCATCGATGCTGAATCGTTGAAGGCTGAATTGCAATGCATCGATTCTAAAATTATTTTTAACAGCCCTACTGAATATCATGAAAGAGTGAAAGCTTTAATGAAATATATTATATTAAAGAAGAGCTCCATGAAAAATGTTTTGTTCTTCCATGCAGTGGAGCACTGCCCGTACTGCATGAGGCAACTGCTTGTTTTGTCTAGGGGCACAAGGGAAAGCTGCACTTACCTGGGGGCTGGTGGGCAGAAGCGGCAGGGACTGGTCTTGCAGTCGGCGGATTAGGTAAGTAAATCTCTGCTCTGCAATCCCCTGGAGGAAATCAAGCAGTTAACCCATGCAGTGCGGGCACAGCCGCACTGTTCAAAACCGAGCTCTTACTATTTACACCCCCACGTGCCTCTTCCCCTGATCCAGATAATAGTGAGTCTGCACTTGAGGGGCACAGTGAGGCTGCAATTGACAGGCACACTAAGGCTGCAATTGATGGGCACAGTGAGGTTGCAATGATGGGCACAGAGAAGCTACATTGATGGGCACAGTGAGGCTGCATTTGATGGGCACAGTGAGGCTGCATTTGATGGGCACTGGTGAGGCTGCATTTGATGGGCACAGTGAGGCTGCATTTGATGGGCACTGGTGAGGCTACATTTGATGGGCACAGTGAGGCTGCATTTTATGGGCACAGTGAGGCTGAATTTTATGGGCATATTGAGGTTGCATTTGATGGGCACAGTGAGGATGGGCAATTTTCTCCATTAGATCAACCCCCACAGTTATTAAATTTTGTATAACTTGACCTTCCCTCCTAGATTGTAAGCTTTAACAAGCAAGACCCTCTGATTCCTCTTGTATTTAATTGTATTGTAACGGTACTGTTTGCCCTCGTGTTGTAAAGCGATGCGTAAACTGTTGGCGCTATATAAATCCTGTAATAATAATAATAATAACTGCATAGGAAAATACATTTTTTCCTCAGAGTTCTTCCTTAAATGTTAACGATGTATGAATGAACCTGTATAACAGTCAATACCATATAATATTGTGATATGTTAAAATGAATGAAGGCTCTATATAAAGAGCTGGGAATACCTTTCATCTCTTGATGTACTGGCTGAGGCTGTGTTCTGTGTTTCCTTCCTTAGCTGTTTCACTTCAATCCTAAATTGCCTCATTTCAGAATCCATTTGTGATATCTCTTGCATTAGATGTTCAACCTGTGGCAATCACATAGAGTAAAATAGACATGAAAAACCCCCATAAAGTGACCTAGCTACCCCCCCCCCCCCCCCCAAATGTGAAATGCATGTGATTTTAGTTCAAAACTAAAAAGATTTCCCTGCACTACCAAAAATTACATATGCATCAAACCCTTCTATTCTCCAATGTTGCTGTTGTACATGGTTATGTGTTCCCACATTCACTTTAAATGTGTTACATTTAAAAGTGCAGCACAATTATTATCAATCAAATAATATATATTAGAAATGTATAGATTTAATGTATATTTGTCCAAAATGTAAAGACTTAAAGGGGTTGTAAACCCTTAAGGTTTTTCACCTTAATGCATTCTAAGTATTGATGTGAAAAACCTTCCAGAGCCCCCTTTTTACTTACCTGAACCCAATCATTCCACGACAAGCACAGCAGCTCCAGCTGCTGTCTCAGGTTCTCATTGGATAGATTGGTAACAATCAAATCCAGTGACATGGGAACCGGGGGAAGGGCTGAGTCCTGCTGTCTGTGTCAATGGACGCAGCAGTAGGACTCGGCAGTGCGCCTGCTCCGAAAGGAGCACCCGAGAAGGGGGAGGAGCAAGGAGGGCAGCAGGGGGACTCCAGAAGAGAAGGATCTCTGTGCAAAACCCTTGCAAAGAAGAGGTAAGTATGACATTATTGTTATTTTAAAAAACAAACCCCTTTTACTCCAGTTCTGCTACATACAGTACCCTCTGCAGGGCTACTGGCATTTAAAACTGCACTGAAGGATGTGGAAGCCTTTCCAGAATCTAAATATTGAGTGTCCTGTTTGGGGGATCATGGAATGTCAGTCATCACTCTGTGAATGCTGTTAAAGGCTTTCGTCAGGGAAAGTATAATGTAAAAAAAAAAAAAAAAACGACCCCACCAGATTCCACAAATGACTACATTTGTTGTAATGTTAAAAAACTGAAAGCCAAAGCCAAATGAAAAGAGATGGGAAAAGAAAATTGTTTGTGGTTTAGAACCTCCTAATCACTGTCAGGGCTGGCTTAGCCCTTCCTCCTCTGGGCTGGCCGCTCAGCTGTCGGCTAGTTGCCAGCTCTCTTCTCTTTCCACGGTTACCAGCTGTTCCCGATGATGCTAGTCTGACCTGCCTATTTAAAGCCTTCCAGCTCACTCTTTCCTTTGCCTTCGCGTTGGTCACATCACAAGGAACCATCTCCTGCTGTTTGTTTCAAGACTGGCTTGCTGACATCCCTCCTGGCTTCTTATCCTGCTTGCAGTTGCTCTCCTTGGATCCCTGACTTCTGGACTAGCTGATTACCCAATCTGGTTTATGAACTTTGGACTGGCTGACTACCCGATCTGGCTACTGGACTCTGGTTATGTTTGACTACGCTTTTTTCTATTTACCTTTTTATTTTTATTAATAAACAAGTGTGATTTGATTGTACTTCTGTCTCAGTCTGTTTCATGGTTCCTGACAATCACCTCCCATTTTTTTGCTTGCAAGATACTGACCTTCACGACAAGCCCCGTGGGCAGGGTGAAACGCATCTGGGGCATGGTCTTGATGGAGCTGGACTGAAGTTGCTTTTACTTTAGTGACCGTGGCTTTGTGGGTGGGCAGCACCCAGGGTTTTTATCCTCATCGCACAGCATGCATTGAGTCAGGAAAGGGCTCTCCCCAAGCCTGCACATTTAGTGTGAGTCAAAGGATTTGGGCTCGTAGGATCCTAGAGAGCCATCCATTGTTCTTTCGGTGTGAGTTCCCAAGATCCTGATACTCACATGTTTCAGACAGGGAAGTATAGTCTAATGTGTTGGAAGGTCGGCATCTTGCATGCAGAAACCAGGAGGTGAGTAGGATATTCTACACTGCACATGATCTATTTTTCTCAGCACTGAAAGCTTCAGCCTGTTTACGTTTCCTTTAACTACTACTTGTAGGTTTTAGGCTGGGTTCACACTTATGCGAATTGGATGCGGCTTTCCCCACATCCAATTCACATGTGTGTGAACCAGCTCTCAATGGAGCTGGTTCACACACCTCCGGGGTGGCCACGATCCGCATTTGCAAAGGGTCCTGTGATTTGCACCTGAATTTGTGAACAGGGACACACCGAACCCCCTACTGTGAGCTGTGGCCGCAGTATATGTGAACCCAGCCTTAGGGAATCACTAATAATTATAACATCTACTTCACACAATACATTAGTGTGAACAATAATTTGTAGATATAAGAGTTTTTATAAAAGATTACGGAATGTAGGATACTTTGTGTGTTTGAAACTCAGGGTTGCTCTATACAATTAAACAGTTTATAGTAATAATAATGAAATAAAACAAATAATGATATGGCCCAAAAAGAAAAACAGTGGTGGTGGTGGTAGGGGTATTTATCAGAGAAATTAGTGACACAATTAACCACAAATCAAGCAATGGGTTTGATTTACGAAAAATCGAGAGTACAAAATCTGGTGCAGCTGTAAATTGTAGCCAATCGGCTTCTAACTTTACCTTGTTCAATTAAGCTTTGACAAAAAAACAAACAACTGGAAGATGATTGGTTTCTATGTGAAGCTGCACCAGATTTTGCACTCTCCAGCTTTAGTAAATCAAAACCTGGGTCTCCTATAGTTAAAGTGATATTAAAGGATTTTTTTTATAATTTTAACCACTTGGCGGTCCCGGCCCCTTACCACGTGATCAGCTGTCAGCCAATGACAGCTGATCACGTGTATAAACAAAAGCTCGGTAATCGTTTAAAAAAAAAAAAAAAGCCGATCACCAGCTTATGTGCAAGGGACATCGGCCCCGAAGAGGCACATCTGCCTCATCTTTGCCAATCAGTACCCCCTGCCATTGCCCACCAGTGCCACCTATAAATGCCCATGAGTGCCACTTATCAATGCCCACCAGTGGCACATCAGTGCCACCTAGCAATGCTGCCTATCAGTGTAATCTACCAGTGCCGATCAGTGCCCATTATTGCCCCCTATCAGTGCCCACCACTGCCTGCTATCAGTGCCACCTATTAGTGCCACTTCTCAGTGCTCACCAATGCCACCTATCAATGCCCTTCAGTGCCACCTCTCAGTGCACACCAGTGCTGCCTATCAGTGCCCACCAGTGCTGCCTATCAGTGCCCACCAGTGCTGCCTTATTGGTGACCATCAGTGCAGCCCATCGGAGCCCATCAGTGCAGCTTATCGGTGCCCATCAGTGCAGGAGAAAAATTACCTATTTGAAATTTTTGTATAACAAAATAAAGAAATTCGGTCTTTTTAAAAAAAAATTACAAAAAAAAAAAAATTCACACAGAACTGTGGTTCAGCCCCACCCTCTCTCTCTCTCCACAGTGGTTTACTGGCTGTGATTGACAGCAGCTCCCTCTGCTGTCTCAGCCAATGAGGAGGAAGAGAACTCCAAGAGGCGGGGTGCATGTCTCATCACTGGATCGCGATGGGGAACAGGTAAGTATTAGGGAAGCCAGCTGCACAGAGTTTTTTTTTACCTTCATGCATAGGATGTAAGAATGCATGAAGGTAAAGACGTTAGAATCACTTTAAGACTCTCTTAGGTTACACCTTTGTGTCTGTAATCCTGGACACCAAGTGCAACAGACCATATATCATATAATTTCATTGTACAATCTCTTTTAGATCTACCATCAAGTACGTAGTATAAGGGCCTGCCTGGTTTGATACTAACTAAAAGGATTGTATAGGTTTGCCTTCATATTACATAGTTTGGGTAAAGCTAAAAGAGATGTGCAATCAAATTGTATAGTATATGTCCAGCTGAAGACAGATTTATAATTGAAGATGAGACAGATTTCCACTTTGTACAGACACCTAATTAATACATGGTCAGGGTCTGGTTTCATTTAGCCACGGTCACAACGAACAGAGCAATTTATGGCTGTAACCTTCTATCAAATTTGTGTCATCACTCATCTTGCCGATCTTTTTTAGCTTTGCATTGTCATGCAACAGAGTTGGAAAATGTTCCCCATTTCATTGGCTTACATTGGTAGTCAGTGGAATATTGCCCACATGCATTGATGACCAGAGAAAAAGTGCACCCTAAGGCCCCTTTCACACGGGTGCCTTCCGTTTTGTTTAGCAAGGGAGCTTTCTGCTGACACCCTGCTGATCTGCGCAGAGCAGGAGGATAACAGGTCTATGTCCACATAGTTTCTGTAGAGCAGACACGGACAGAGCCTGTTCTGCTGCATGGGTGGCTGGGTGTAAATGGAAAGTAGAGTCCTTTTACAACTGACTACCTCCGATCTGATCTGTCTACAGGAAGCGAACAAATCCTCTTCTGTTTGTTTTTAGTGGACCAGATCGAAGGTAGGCGGGTGTAAATGGGCACAATTCCATTCACACCTGCCAGTCCATAGGGGTGAATGGACCGTTTGATCAGGTCCGCCTGGAAAACTGTCTAAAAGGAACAGTGGGGCCTTACATTAGATAAGAGTATAAAGCCCCTACTAGTGGTGAGTGGAGAAGGACCCCTTAGATTGGTCCTCAGTCTGTAAAGGATCCTTTTACATTGTTGGTCAATGGAAAGAGCCCCCCTTTCAGTGGGAAGAATGTTTCTTAGCCCTTGTACACACGGTCGGAGAATCTGTCGGAATGAGTCTTATCGGACCGTGTCGTCAGATAATCCGACTGTATGTGGTATGCATCGGACTGATTCTGTCCGAATCTCCGTCCGACCCAATTTTCCAACATGTTGGAAATATTTCCCGACCAACTGGGCCGGACGGACCTAATCCGATCATGTGTAGAGCATTTTCATCGGACCAAGTGTCACGCATGCTCAGATCAAATTCCTACATCAAAGCTATTGGCTACTAGCCTGAATGTAGTCCCATCATAACAAAATTACGTCATCACGTTCTGAAAGATCGGATTTTTTGCCAACTTGGCCCGACCGTGTGTATGCAACAGTTTCGGACACAATCCGTCGGACTAAATCCGACGGGCAAAATCCGACGGATTTGGTTGGCAAAATCTCCGACCGTGTGTACGTGGGCTTATAGATATCTAAGAATGTTAGAGGTTGCTTAACTAAGACACAATTGTACATTATTTAAGAAACCAATAGCCAACCTTGGAGGAACCCTAGGATTCTGTGCAACTCTTGTTGAGAAAGGATGATCTTCATCAGGGATCTCCAAACTATGACTCTCGAGCTGTTCAGGAACTACAATTCCCATCATGCCTAGTCATGTCTGTGAATGTCACAGTTTTACAATGCCTCATGGGACGTGTAGTTCCACAACAGCTGGAGGGCTGTAGTTGGGAGACCCCTGATCTACAGTTTATAAGCATTAACAGTATATAACCATCAACAACATCCAAACAGTAATATACCTCAGACTTATACCGATTCCGTTCAGTACAACAAGCTGCAAGTATACTTTATCCACCTCACCCATGCTGTTGACATCTGCCTCTTTTTTCTGTGTGGCACTTGGCTCAGATTTCAGTTTCTGAAGTATTTTGCACTGAACTTTCCACTTGTGGATCTCTTTCAGGGCCTGTTTGTACTTGGACATCCACTGCTTGTTCAAATTATTTCATGTTGTTACTGCATTCGGATCCACCTGGGAAGACTTTCTTTTCTTCTTGGGCTAATACAGCCAACTTATCCTTTAGACGTTTTACCTTCATGCTGAGCATTTTACAGCAGTTACAGTCAAAATCTTTGCCAGTGTCCATAGCATGTTGAGTAATAGGGCGGTTTAATTGGTGAATGGGCTAATTTTGTGTAAAGCTTGCATTGCAGTAGGTGTGATCAATATTGGAACCTTCTTGTTTCTCATTTGATACCATTCTGTAAGCAGCTTCAGCCAAGGTGTCTGTGTTTAGCTCTTCAGAAGGATCAGGGCTGTCCTAGGCTCTGAAATGATCAGTATTGAGTTTTGACATGCCGTCTTCTTCAATGACCATTTCAGCCTGACCAAGAAATTAGCTATCAGCACAGCTAGAAAACTGACCACGCTGTGTCACCAAGCCTAGTGTGGTCAGTTTTTCATAGGAATGCAGAAGGACTGGAAGGAACA
>NW_027507748.1:55483535-55491035 GCF_037356315.1 Lithobates pipiens
ATCATTGTCGATAAATTTTTTAATTGAATTATTTAATATTTTAAATAATTCTCAGCAAGAGTATATTGACTTGTTAATACAGTTATATCACCAATGATATTATTATTTATTTAAAGTAATCTAATCTGTATTAAAAAAATCTTAGATTTGTATTTTTAAAATTACTATTATTAATACCATACAGTATAAAGATAGTTCACACAATTACCAAGCACGTCACTACATTAACACCAACATAAAAATTAAACACAATACTTCCCCTAAAAAGAATCGTACATAAATTAACAAAAAAAAATATTAATTAATGGATTAATTTTCCTTCAAAATGGTTGTATAATTTATCTTTTTAAACCTAAAAAGGCTTAACAGCATGTTTTAAAAAATCAACAAAACCTGTATGCTATCTGTGAAATTCCACTGGCAGTAAGCCGCTGAATGCATAATCAAAAGATCAGTGTGTTTTCGTTTGCTGGAAGCCCGGCAGACATTGCACCCTTCAGGAAAACAATCTCACACGTTTATGCGCACGAGTGATGATACCGCTGCAAAGTCCACTCACAATGTCGGAGGCGCAATATGCCGAAGAAACGCCAATGCAACATGTCCGCTCACTTGTCGTGTATCGGCCGAGTTGTCTCGGCCTCCTTATAAGATAAGTATTTCACATTGAAATAGTATCCTCTTAATGATTAATGATTATTAGTTTTCCCCGACAGGTTTAGTATATTTTTATTTAATTAATAATTTTTTGTCTAAAGAAAATCAAAAAGTCTAAATACCACATTTAACGCATTTTACGTCTCACGTCGGCCTTTTACATACACCATTGTAAAATGTGGTAAATATGGCCCAAATGCCAAACTAACAAGACATGGCCGTCCACTTAAACTGAACGCCCTGTAAAGGAAAGGATTCATCCAAGGAGAGCCAAGAGGCCTTTGTTCAAAGATATGTACAGGTAAGTTTTATTTTTATTTTTATTTTTACATCAAATTCCCATACAAATTTCCTATGTGCATCTGTTTTTGCACAGTGTTGCCCAGATCCTTCTCTTCAAGTTTTATAGCGAACAGTTCATGCGCATGATTTTGCTGTATTGCGACCGTGTAAAACATATTTACATGGTCGTACTAGAGCGGGTGCGCTCCCGTGTCCAGCTTCTTTGTCATTTGACACATAAAGCACTACTCTGCACTACCCGCCCCGCCATCCAATTTGCATATTACATATTTTTTATTATTGCAAATAGTGAGAGTCAATGGCTGTGTTGCTATACAAAAAAATAATATTTTAAACAAATAAAATCACAATCACTGTCCTCTTTAAATATGATATCTGTCACAAAAGTCATTTCCAAATCTTCTTTTTCCACCATCTTTGCCCACTATCAATGCCCCATAAGCTCTTCATGACTGCAATTCCTCTTATAGGCCACATGTGTGGACTGTTCGGTCTACACCTGTGCCACCTCTCTGTGCACCGTATCGCATCTCTGTGCACTGCATCGCATGTAAACAGTAAATATATTAAAAATTATAGATGTTAATAAAAATTAAAGCTGTAGACGCCCGCCCACAGTCAAAGAAGCTTGCAGCATTTATTGTTCTGTTACGCGCTAACATGACTAGCCAGCATTAGCGTACGCAGCAGCTCTGGCACTACTTTTTTTCAGACATGGCAAAACAAATAACTTCCTTCAGAGAAGGTTGCACGGCACTTTAAACATGTGATCGGCTGTGTCTAATGACATCCGTTCAAATTTAATAAAATAAGTCTTTTTGTATAAATTTTTGTAATATATAAATTTAATAAAAACATCAATAACTTTTGATATTTTGCATGATTTAAATTTTAATCTGATTTAATTTTTTTTACAAATATTTACTGTCTTTTTTTTCAGATTACATTACAATGCCAAAGTGCATTTTTAATGCATGTCCACATAGGACAGGCGTAAAAAATAAAAGTCACGATGTAAAATTGCACAAATTTCCAAAAGAATTGGAAATGATAAAACAATGGCTAGCACCATCTATTTTCAAAGATGAGGAACTAACTTTTGCAGCCGATGAAATATTTAACGACAAAAACGGAGATCGTTTCAGGATGTGCTCTGCCCATTTTTCAGCAGAGTCATATGAAATTTAAAAAAAAGCCACACTTTTAAAACACAATGCTGTTCCGTCTTTTTTTCCTGAAGACAGAACTATGCACATCACAAAAAAGAGGGAGACTCCCAGGAGATGCCAATGTTTCACATCTGTCCTGGTAAACGAGGTAACAAAAGTTGAGGTGGCTACCCAGACCGATGAAGAAGAATCTACTTATTCTCTTTCTGAGAAGTCGTACGGATTTCATGCCAGCTACCGTGACACTTATCATGATCACGATTACTCAATTTTTTGTCCCATCGTTGATCCAGAATTAATGAAATCCACACCCTCAAAAAGCAAAAGTACAAAGGATATTTCAGATTTGGAGTTGACGCCGATAAAGTGTGCTGTTGCACAGTTTGATGATGACTTGGCACAAGCTGGGACCAGCGCATCACAAATTTTAGTATCTGCTGAACAAAGAGTTGTTCAGATGCCCATTTCAGATGTTGCCGAAACACTGAGTTCAATTGACGATTGCATTTATCCCAAAAACGATTGTACAGAGAATATGGAGACAAATGAACAAATCGATACCTCATTCGATGTAAATACAACACTAGATGAAACCTATGCCCCTGATTTCTCTGCAATTTCACAAACAGATCTTTCTCAAGCAGAAAGTAGCTTTACCACAGATCCTCTCATAGTTATACCTCCCAACGAATCAGGATTTCTTGAAGAAAGGAAATTTATAGTTTTTGAATCCTGTTTAGATCGATTATTTGGGCATATTCGTTGCCCCAACGATCAATGTTTTGAGCAACTAATAAAATTAGATAAAGTGACCGTTGGCAGCTTATTAAAAATTTATGGAACATGTAAAGAAAAACACCATAATCTAATATGGGAAAGTCAACCCAAAATAGCCAATTTCGCTGCCGGAAATGTAATTATTGGGGCTGCTATTACTTGCAGTGGATCATCCTTTACAACAGTAAAGGAAATGATGGATTTGTGTAAGATTCCTTTTTTTTCAAAAACAACCTATCACAAATATTTAAAAAAATGTATATATGGTGGAATTGATCATTCCTGGCTTGAGGAAAAAAATAACCTAAAATCCACATTACAAAGCAATTCTATTTTTTTAGTAGGCGACGGACAATGCGATAGTCCAGGGTTCTGTGCCAAATACTGCACTTACACTATGATGGAACTTGAATCTGAACTCATCATAGATTTCGAAACAGTTCAAGTCTCGCAAACCACGTCGTCCGTAGCGATGGAAAAAATGGCTTTTCAGAATTGCCTGGATCGCATTATCGAAGAGAAATATGATGTTCAGATTCTAGGAACGGATCGACACGTGGGCATAAAGAAAAAAATGCGAGAAGAATACAGTGATATTTGTCATCAATATGATTTGTGGCACTATGTAAAATCTTTGAAAAAAAAATTAATAGAGGCCAGCAAGAGATCAACTTGTAAGGACTTACAGTTTTGGATAGCTGCGGTTGTCAACCACTTTTACTGGTGCAGTAGGCACAGTTTAGGCGAAACCGACATTTTTTGGAGAACTTGGACATCCCTTCTGTACCATGTTCGCAATATCCATGAGTGGGAGGAGGATGGAAAAAAAATGTGCTGTCAGCACACTACAATATCGGGCACAGATAATCAGGTGCAATGGTTAAAAAAACCAAGCGCAGCATTTACTGCACTTGAAGACTTAGTGACGTCTAATCAATTAAAAAATGATGTGCCTCATTTGGTGCTCTATTGTCGCACTGGCGCCATTGAAACATTCCATTCTAGTGTTTTAAAATATAGGAGCAAGCGATTACATTATCGTATGAACTCCATGGAGGCTCGAACAAAGCTGGCCATTCTTTCCCACAACCACAATGTTGGTCGATCGCAAGCTATTGTTCACAGACAGACCAAGAGAACTGAAGAGCTGGGCACGAAAAGAACTGCTTTAGAGCACCCACGTTCACGAAAAAAATGGATAGTTCGAAAAATCTATGATGCCGTAAGCCACAAGCATTTTTCAAAAATAATGAGTACTATAGTGAGTGTGGCCTCTGGAAAAATAAAACCTACGTGGAAGTCAAAAGACGAGCTGCTGCCAGCCAACATAGCTTCTTCGGAAAGACCATTAACCACTTGCTTACTGGGCACTTAAACCCCCCTCAGTCCCAGACCAATTTTCAGCTTTCAGCGCTGATGCACTTTGAATGACAATTGCGCGGGCATACAACACTGTACCCAAATGAAATTTTTATCATTTTTTTCCCACAAATAGAGCTTTCTTTTGGTGGTATTTAGTTACAGCTCGGAGTTTTATTTTTTGCTAAACAAACAAAAAAAGATGCAAAAAAAAAAAAAAAAAAATCATGTTTTAATAGTTTGTTATAAAATTTTGCAAACGGGTCATTTTTCTCCTTCATTGAAGTGCGCTGATAAGGCGGCACTGATAGGCTGCATTGGTGGGCACTGATGGGCTGCATTGGTGGGCACTGATAGGCTGCATTGGTGGGCACTGATAGGCTGCACTTGTGGGCACTGATAGGCATAGTTAAGGCGGCACTAATAGGCACAGATAAGGCGGCACCGATGGGCACAGATAAGGCGGCACTGATGGGCAAAGATGGGCACAGATAAGATGGCACGGATGGGTGGCACGGATAAGTGGCACGGATGGGTGGCACGGATGGGCACTGATAGGTACCACAGATAGATGGGACTGATGGGCACTGATAGGTGGCACTGATAGGTGGCACTGCTGGGCACTGATGGGCGGCACTGCTGGGCACTGATGGGCGGCACTGCTGGGCACTGATGGGCGGCACTGGGGTGCAGCACCTTTGAGGCAGATTGGGTGGCACTGTGGGTGGCACTGTGGGTGGAACTGTGGGTGGCACTGTGGGGTGGCACTGTGGGGTGGCACTGTGGGTGGCACTGTGGGGTGGCACTGTGGGCATTATGGGCACAGACGGGGGGCACTTACTTTTACTTTGTTATATTTCAGGATGGCACTGCGGGAGGCAGGTGGGCACTGGCAGGTGGCATGTGGTGCCTTTCATTGCTGGCCGTGATCGGGACTGATGTCCCGATCACGGCCGCCGGTGATCGGCTTTTTTTTTTTCTCCTCGCGCTGTCAGCGCGAGGAGGAATAATAGCCGATTACCGGCTCCGTTCTATCACATGATCAGCTGTCATTGGCTGACAGCTGATCACGTGATAAGGGGTCGGGATCGACCCCTTACACGGATCGGTGATCAGGCGAGTCTCACGGACTCGCCGATCACAGAGCGCGCCGCGCGCGCCCCTCAGGGGGCGCGCAGGCCGCTCGTAACCAGGACGACGTCAATAGACGTAGTCCTGGAAATCTAGGTCCGCGCTAATGCCGTCATTCGGCAATAGCGCGGTACCCAAGTGGTTAAAAAAAGATGCAGTGTCCAAACACATGTCACGTTTCCCTTTACTTGTGGACGAAGAATCTATGTCATGAAGGTATGTGATAAAAACTAATATTTAGTGTTTTTTCTTTTTACTTTTTTGAGACTATGTAATAGATATATTTATGCCTGATCATTTTGTGCAAAAGATATTGATTTTGTATTAAGGTATGTTTTTTTTTTTAAAGGTTAGTATTACATTTATCTAAAAGGTATATTTGATTTAAAAAAAACTAACATTCTATATAACATATATAAATAATGTACTTTTTTTCTTATGCTGGACATTTATTAGGAAAATTTACATTTGAAAAGGTTTTGAAAACGTCAATTAGTTACGAAAAAATTGATTAATCTTCTAAATAATAAAAGATGATTTAATCATTAAAAATATAATTTTTTCACCTTCGATACTTTGTCATTAAAATGATATACTAATATATTTTTATTCTTTTTCAAATTAAAATTTGCATTGGTAACCAATTAATTTTTTTAAGACATTAAAAAAAAAAAAAAATTATATTCCTCTAACATGTCTTACTATTATATTTAAATAAAAAAAGATTGATAAAATTAATAAGTAGACCAGAATTAGAAAAATTAAAAATAAAAAACAATCAATGAAGTTTTCAAAATTTTTATTAAAGCACTTCTCAAATAACATCGCACATTCAAATGAAAAAGTTTATTAACAAAAATGTATTGGTAAATTAAGTTTAATATTTTTAAAAAAACTAAAATTCCAAGGCCATGTCTCCAGCGTCATAATCATTAGAAAATTTAAAACCAACATATTCACCATCTGGGTCTGGAAATGCTGCTCTTACTGCATGAACGGCACAGGAAGGTATGGGTCTTCGATTACCCTTGCCCAGATATCCGTGTATCCATGCAGTGAACGCTTTATAAGAAGTTTTCCTCAAATTTCTGTAATCGATAAAATAAATAGATTGTAGACAATATTATTTTTATATACTTTACCTAAAATTTTACACAGATAGATAATTTGTACCGTATATACTCGAGTATAAGCCGAGATTTTCAGCCTCTTTTTTGAGGCTGAAAGTGCCCCCCTCGGCTTATACTCGAGTCATCGCCGTCTGACTGCCCGATCAGCGTATCAAGCAGACAGACGGCGGACATTCTACAATTCAAAAGCCGCGCCTCCGCCTCCGCCTGTGATAGGCGGAACACTCAATTTCCCAGCAGTCAGTGTTCCGCCTATCACGGACATCCGCTCATCCTCGTACTACGGACGAGGATGAGAGGATGTCCGTGATAGGCGGAACACAGGCTGCTGGGAAATTGAGTGTTCCGCCTATCACAGGCGGAGGCGCGGCTTTTGAATTGTAGAATGGCCGCCGAGAAGAGCGGCGATCCTGGAAGGACGGAGGCTCGGCTCGGCACGGCACGGGACGGAGGAGGCACGGGACGACGGAGGCTCGGGACGACGGCTCGGGACGGAGGAGGCTCGGGACGACGGCGGCTCAGGACGGAGGCTCGGGACGGAGGCTCGGGACACAGGTAGGCTGGACACACACACAAGGCTGCACAGACACACACACAGGGATGGATGGATGGACACACACACACAGGGATGGATGGATGGATACACACACAGGGATGGATGGATGGACGGACACACACACAGGGATGGATGGATGGATGGACACACACACAGGGATGGATGGACGGACACACACACAGGGATGGACGGACACACAGGGATGGACAGCCTTGTCTCACCCTCGGCTTATACACGAGTCAATAAGTTTTTCAGTTTTTTGGGGGTAAATTGGGGGCCTCGGCTTATATTCGGGTCGGCCTATACTCGAGTATATACGGTATACAGGATACTAATTGATCATCAGAGTAATTTGTAAAACTGTTTATTTTAAAATTAATACCTATTGTCATCAGCATTTGGTGCACGAGATGTCGAT